>NC_041218.1:32547865-32568910 GCF_002837175.3 Physeter macrocephalus
GGAATATTTTCTAAGCCTGCATTCACAAGCACCCTTCAAAGAGTTAGATGTGTTGGTTTCATTTAGTGAAGGTGAGAAGCGACTTAACATTTGTAGAGCCCATCTATATTCCAAAATCTATTGAGGTTTGTTGGTTTTTTATTTTGTTTTTGTTTTGGGGGTTTTTAACTAACTTTACATTGTTCTTCAGATTTGACTAAAAGATGGGTAAGATACAAATGGTCTACAATAGACCATTGGCAGTACATGAATTTGTGAGTTTTAGTGATCCTTAGGGTAACCATAAAGTAAACAAAAACAAAAGTAAAACTCAAAATTTCTGGACACTAATTTCTGTATTCGTGTTTTATTCTATCAGGTTCTATGAAAAATAGAAAATTGAAACATGTGACAGATACATTCTCTAATCTTGATAATGAGCATCAAGTTCTTCTTTTCTCCCTATCCTTTCCTGCATTCTTAATGTAGATTTCTTCGATAAAATGAGAGGTGACAATAAACTGCTTTCCTCAATGTCTCTAAGGTAATTCATTAAAACTTTTGCGCTTATTTGCTAAGTGCACACTCCCAACCTATAGTTACAGATTGTCATTTTGACCTCATGCTGCCATGAAATGAGGAATCCGTATTTGTCATTATATATTTTGGACTAATTTTTACCCAAGATACTACAGCCAGTGTATCCAGGTTTGCAGAGTCTGAGTCATTCATGAAATGACTTTATAATATTGGGTACTTACTCAAAACATCTCTAGACCTTATTTTGTGGAAGTTAGCTTGGTGTTTTAGCACACAGGTCTGGTCCCATGTATACCTGGCTTTGAATCTGAGCCCTTCTCTTGTGTCATTTTGGGCAAGTTTCTTTGCTTCTCTACTCACATTTTTTAGGTGGAAACAAACATAATACATAAATTATTTTATGGTTATGAGGATTAAGTGAAATAATGCATGCAAAGCACATGGTGCTGATTAAAATATTAGTTCCTATTCTTTTTTTTTTTTTTTTTTTGTTTTGCGGTACGCGTGCCTCTCACTGTTGTGGCCTCTCCCTTTGTGGAGCACAGGCTCCGGACGCGCAGGCTCAGCGGCCATGGCTCACGGACCTAGCTGCTCCGTGGCACGTGGGATCTTCCCGGACCGGGGCACGAACCCGTGTCCCCTGCCTCGGCAGGCGGACTCTCAACCACTGCGCCAGCAGGGAAGCCTTAGTTCCTATTCTTATTACATCATTCCAGATCAGTTTATGAGCAAGAAGGTGAGCTCATTACTTCATAGCCATATTTTATTTTGATCTTACAATGATATTCCCCAACTTATCAGGCACTTTAATTATGGGAATTGTATTTAAATGACTTCTATGTTTGAAAAGCAAATTTACTCTTAATGGTAACTATTTCCTTACATTAAAAAATATAGGGCTTCCCTGGTGGCGCAGTGGTTGAGAGTCCGCCGGCCGATGCAGGGGACACGGGTTCGTGCCCCGGTCCGGGAAGATCCCACATGCCGCGGAGCGGCTGGGCCCGTGAGCCATGGCCGCTAAGCCTGTGCGTCTGGAGCCTGCGCTCCGCAACGGGAGAGGCCACAGCAGTGAGAGGCCCGCGTAAACCCCCGCAAAAAAAAAAAGAAAAAAAGAAAGAAAGAATTGTGATATTCAGGAGGCAGGAAGTAGATGTCTCCTTTAGTGAATTAAATCCTTCAGACGTTCACTAAGCATCTGTGTTTTGGCCAGATCCCCAACTTCCTACAGCAGCATGCAAAATCCTGGAACGTGGAGTCCAAGTCTTTTTCAGCATTTCATCCCCAGCTTTTAGATATGGAGAAGAGAACGTAAGGACTTGATTTAAAGGTATTTTTCTATTCGGACAGAAAGAGAAAGCACCAGCAGTTACTTAGAGATTTGATGGGGTGATAAAAGAAACTGGAACAAAGGAGCAATGTCTCTGACCTACTGTCAGCAGAGCCTACCTTCCAGGGGTGCACCCGGCAGTGGTGATGAACTTCAAAGTTTATTGTAACAGTGGCTTAAATCTTGGGTGGGCCGGCCATGTGAGACGTGTGGGATACATTTGACAGACTGGCTTAAAGGAGGAATGAACTCATAGAGTTGGCATCATTTGAACCATGCATCAAGCTAACCACTTTCTATCATCCCGGAGAGTTTTACTGAGCATGTACTAATTGCCCAGCACTGTACATGACCCTATGAGAGATAAAAAAGAAGTATAACTCATGGCCATCACCTTCAGCAGTGCACAGTTTTTTGCCTTTATTATCTTCTCTATCAGGGAACTGTACTTTCTCCCCACTAACAGGCTGTTTGTCAAGTGCAATGATGATATTTCTAGCCCACTCACTCACAGTTGAAATGACTTTTCTCTGAAGGTCCCTATCCTTTCACTCAGTTGTCCTTAACTTCCCAGCTTCACAGCTGCAAAATACCCCTGAGACTTCAGTGACTTTCCATAGGGACCAACTAAACTAACTAATAGGAAAGATGAAAAATGGGAATGGGAGAAAACATACCACACGTACCATACGTTAATCTGCAAGTGTTTTATAATCCAACTCTCTTTGACTTTAGATATTCCATCTGTGCTTTACAATATAATATAATGTTTATAAACATAAAATTAATACTATAAAGTTAATGAACATTAACATTCAAGAGAATGCTAAGCACGTGGATAAATCTGAGTTAGATTGAGCCGTGCCACCATTAAAGAACATTAAAAGCACTTGGGTTGCTTTCCATGTAGTAGCTGTAATTGAAATACTGCTTCCAATCTGTAGTACTTTTCAGTCCCCAAGTGAAAATAACATGGCACAAGGAAAAATAAGATCACTATCATAGCAAAAGAAATTAGAGTGGTTATTAGTATATTAATTGAATACCAGATGGAAAAGCAAAACAAACAATAGCCTTCCAGGCTCCACAGGAAATATCTTCTAAATATTTTAGAAGAAAATTTAAAACAACATGTGGTGATGAGGTATATGGATAATATATTTTCTGCTACCCTGAGCTTGATAGTGACCAAAATAGAGCATGAATTATACCACTAGGGGATGTGAAGTTAGAAATTGTAGAGAAGTCCACCAGCAATTTAATTGGGAGTGGCCTTTACAGGTAACAAAATACATACTAAGTTTTTGGGTAAGTGTTAGTTTAATTATCTGGGAAGAGAGTGTGTATGTGTATGCATGCTTGTTAACTTCTGTTGTCTTTCTAGCCATGTGTAAAGGCCATACACTGTGGCCCCAGTGGCCCTGGGTGAAGGTCAATGCAGTTCCAGTGGCTCAGAAGCCTGTGGGTAGATTTGCCCTTGGCTGGCGTGGTGGGGGACTTCAGGGTGCTTCCTGTGAGCTGTCTGTATTAACACCACTCACGTTTGAAGCCTATGAAATGCAAGGTGTGTAACAACTCACAATTTAGCAACTACCAGGAACATTGCTTGAATCAGCTGGGTGCTAGAAAATGTGTCCAAATACATGAAAGCATTTGTTCCCTTGTTCATTTACATAGGGAACAATTCTTTTCTGATTTCCTCATGTATTATTGTCTAAAATGTAAAAACATTTCTGTATAATGAAGAACACTCCAGAATGTGTTATGTCCCTACAGATGTCTTACTTATTCTGAAATGGACCTTCAAACATCCAAGTTGACTTATATTTATTCTTTGTTAAATACAGTTATTCATCAAACTCTCTTGAACACATGCTATGTGTCAGGTGTGGTTGGTTGGGCACAAAGATGGATAAAGGTCTCTTCTCTGCCATGATGGAGCTCCTGGCTGAGAGGGACCTTCATCAATCACTGTGTTGCAGTAGGGTAGGAGCAGTAATACAGGTATGGAAGATGTGCTATGGGGCCATAGGTGAGAGAACATTTAACTCTGCCTGAGAAGGTCAGGGAAAGCCTCAGGGAATGACCTTGAAGGCCAAGTAAGAATTCTCTTGGGAAAGAGAAAATTTCTTTCAAAAGAGAGAAACTAGTTGGTACATTCTTTTGCATAGTATATGTTCACCCTTCGGACCTTGTCTTTCCTAGTTGTGTGCTGGAAATCCATCCCTTACCTGAGGCTTCCAAGCTGGACTAGTTTCTCTCCTAGGCTACCTTTTAACCGTGAGTCATAGCTCTCGTCACTGTTTTAATTATTTGCTTTTCCATACGCCTTCTAGATACTACTGTTCGAGTGTCAAAATTCATCATTGTGGGATCCCTAGCCCGATGTCTGGCATATAGCAGGCATTCACAGAATATTAAATAAAATAATGAATGTCTGGGATAATCTAACATGACATCAATGTAGGGGATATGGTAGTCTGAGCCAGGTTGCGGTGGGTCTTAAGGGTGCTTCTAAGTGAGGTTACATATGTCATCATGTGCTGGGCAGCAGGGATTCAGTGACTGCTTTCAGCAGTGGAATGACATGGTGCCTCTGGTGGCAGGTGGGGTGTGGATTGTATGGGAGTGACTGGCAGCTGGGAGACATGTCCCTGATCTGCTTCCCGGAGTGGAACAGACGAGGTGGGTAGAGATTGGAGTGCACCACCCGGCAGCCTGGTTATGGCCTGGGGGGTGGGAGTGGTGGGGGCAGTAGGGGACGAATTCTGAAGAGTGACATCCTATGGGATTTCCAAGTTAGTCACCAAGCTGGCATCTGAATCTAGGTTCCTGGGTTCCAGAGTGTGGAGTGGAGCATAGGAAGGCCAGGAACAGGAGAGGACCTGAAAGAATTCACTGTGCTGAGCAGCATGCAGCCCGCATGGACGTTTACTGGATGCCGCCCGCCATTAAGGGTGGTGGAAGATGGGTGGGTAGAGAGAAAAGGGAGAACTCAAAAAAGACTTTGGTTTGGGCAACCTGGTGAGTGCGGATGACTGAACACGTTACAGAGGGAAGGCAGGGGGGCAGCAATCAGAACGTACAGCTGCGGGGGTGGGTTGGAACAGGTGGCAGGTAATCAGTGGATTTTGTTGAGTTCCAGTTGGGGCACTTAGAGGAAAATCAAGATTTTGCATTGTGTTTTAAAGCTATCTGTGAGAATCATTTTATTTTACTTGTAACTTTTTATGAGCAGGAATGCCTTATTTGTGTTCCTAGTTGTAAGAGAGTTTGTTCAAACATTTTATACCAATTTAGTTAATTAGAACCGGACCAGGGAGCTCTGAGCCAGTGGTGTAAGAATTTTCAGGTTGGTAAGTAAGATCAGCATCCTAGGGCAAATGGTTTAAATGTTTAAGTAAACTTTTCTCTACAATAAATATTTTCTATATAATTTCCTGGCAGTCATAGTCTCAAGATTATAAATCAGCAGAACTTGGAACCACCTACACAAACTGTTCAGTTTAAGAAGAAAGAAAAGAGATTGAAACCTAATCTTATAATGATAAGTTATAGAGTAGGTATAACTTTAAGATACATTTTATGGTAACTGGTAAATATTCTCAAATCTTCTCTCTTATCTGTGCAAAGAAAGGTTAATTGTTAAGCCAGTGGTTTGTGTTTTCAAAGTTATGTGCATCAACAGCTTTGTAAACTTTCTCTTAATGTTTTTGCCAAAATAATTATGGCCTATGGATTTGAATTGGATTTTTTTACTGTTTTGATCATTAGCTAGTCAAAGATATTTGGGGCCTATCATACTCTCCCCTTACGGAATGAAATATTCTGTTATTCTATTTCTTTTTTCTGTGGCGTTCTTTTTCGTTTTGTTTTGTTTTTTCCTTGGCTTAAAATAGGAGTACCCGTTCTTGTGCCAAAGAGTAGGAAAAGTCCCAGGAAGAATTTGGCATTTTTTCCTAGAGTATACATTTTACTTGAGGAACTTGTCAGTTGCAAAATGGGGGAGGCTAATTAATTTAACACATTTTTGTATTAAAATAAATATGCTATATTATGCTAGAATAAAAAACCATGAGAATTTATACATATTAAAAAAGAACAACACACAAAACTTCAAATAGCTATTGAGCTGGCTGCCAGCATTTTCAACTTCTCACTCCATCTCTGCATGAGGTTTCATGCTTTCTAAAGCTGGTCTTGCAGATGGGGGCATTTATACCCAGCATTCTGGGTGCTGTTTTAAACAGACTTCAAGAAGATGTCATAACAGAATCGAGAGCCCAGAAATAAACCCATGCATATATGGTCAGCTAATATTTGACAAAGGAGTCAAGAATACTCAATGGAGAAAAGACAGTCTCTTCAATAAATGATGATGGGAAAATCGGATATTCATATGCAAAAGAATGAAACTAGACCCCTATCTTACACCACTCACAAAAACTAACTCAAAATGGATTAAACACTTAAATATAAGACCTGAAACCATAAAACTCCTAGAAGAAAACCTATAGAAACAGCTTATTGACATGGGTCTTGGCAATGACTTTTTGGATATAATATCTAAAGCACAAGCAGCAAAATAAAAAATAAACAAGTAGAACTATATCAAAGTAAAAAGCTTCACAGAAGCTTTTTTTGCATCACAGAAGAAACAATCAAAAAATGAAATGGCATCCTATGGAACAGGAGAAAATATTTGCAAACCACGCTCATAAGGAGTTAATATCCAAAATATATGACACTCATTCAATTCAATACTAAAAACCACAAATAATCCAATTGAAAAATGGGCAAAGACCTGAATAGACAATTTCCAATGAAGATATTCAAGTGTCCAACAGGTACATGAAAAGGTGTTCCACATCACTAATCGTCAAGAAAATGCAAATCAAAAGCACAGTGAGATATCACCTCACACCTGTGAGAATAGCTATCATCAAAAAGACAAGAGGTAACAAGTATTGGTGGAGAAAAGGGAACCCTTGTGCTTTGTTGGTAGGAGTGTAAGTTGGTAGAGCCACCATGGGAGTTCCTTAAAAAAAAAAAAAAAGAAAGAAAAAGAACCATGTAATCCAGCAATTCCACTTTTGGATGAATATCTGAAGGAAACAAAAATCACTATCCTGAAGAGACATCTGCTCCCCTGTGTTCACTGCAGCATTATTTACAATAGCCAAGACATGGGAACAACCTAAGTGTTCATCGACAGATGTATGGATAAAGAAAATGTGGTGTATATATACAATGGAATATTATTCAGCCTCAAAAAAGAAGAAAATCCTGCCATTTGCAACAACATAGATGGACCTTGAGAGCATTATGCTAAGTGAAAAAGTCAGGCAGAGAAAGACAAATACTATACGATCTCACTTATATGTGGAATCTAAAAAAAACAAAATTCGTAGAAGCAGAGATCAAACTGGTGATTGCCAGAGGTGGTGCTCAGTGAGGGGGTCGCGGGGGGCGGGGGCAGGATTGTGGGGGAATGAGTAAAGGTGGCCAAAAGGGACAAACTTCCAGTTATAGGTTCTGAGATGGAATGTAAAGCATGGTGAGTATGATTAAAATACTGTATTATTTTTTTGATAATTGCTAACAGTGAATCTTAAAAGTTCTCATTACAAGGAAAACAAATCTGTGACTATGTGAGGTAATGGATGTTAACCAAACTTGTGGTAATCATTTTGCAATATATGCATTTATCAAATCATTTTGTTATACACCTTAAACTTATACAATTTTGTATATCAATTATATCTCATTAAAACTAGAAATAAAGATGTCAGTAGTGCTTTTTACTATGTTCACCACCCCTCACCCCTATCACACCCTCCTCATAGGATCTGAGCACCTAGAAAATGACTGTTTACTTCACCACATAACAATTATTTCATGTCTCTCCGAAGTGAGAGTGCCCTGAGAGCAGGCTTTTTTCCCTAATTATTTCTATATCCACAGCTCCTAGCTCCTGTCACAGAGTATTTGATGTATGTGTTGAAGGAATGAGCGCATGAATGAGTTTTAGGGACTCTCCAGGACAGACCATAATTCATACACTCATACACATAGCACTCTGACAGTGACCCTGGGGTTACCCTCATGTTTAGTCTGGGGTGGAACTTATCATTACCATGAGGTGATACACTAGGCTTCGGAGTTACAAGAGAACAGCTCTTGTCATGGGGCAGGAACAAGGAGAGCCTCCTGGAAAATCAAATCTTCAATAACTGAAGGAACTAGATTTGTTACATTAAAGGAATGTATGAGCTGCAGACTCACTGGAAGGAGAGAAGCAGTCCATGATCATTCACCCTCTGGCAGCTAAGACAAAGGGCAGAAAAATAATACAGTGAAAATAATGTGCTTCAAAGGCTCTGTCTACTGCCCACAACTGAATTAACCTCCTGCAGTCAGCACATGTGTCATTATTCCAGTAACTCGTTATGACCAAAGAGATTGCATCATTCAGATCATAAGAATATTAGTTCGTCTTTGCCACAGCGCATTTTATCCAGCATCCAGACATGGTGTGAAAATTAGTGTATTTTTTTTAACTGGTGAAGAATGAATTGACAATGAAAATAAAGTGAGTTTTGCACATGGAAGATCAACCTAACCTGCCACCTACGGGGCAGGTGACTATGTCTAAGCTTGAAAGAGGAGAGGATTCATCCATTCAACAAACACTGAAATGCTCTGTATGTGCCAAGCATTGTTCCAAGCAAAAAAAAAAAAAAAAAAAAAAAAATGCAAAATGAAACGTGAGTCACATACCAAATAAATATCAAAATATTTGCTTTCCAATAACATGTCTATTTAAGAAATTCAAAGTCTGAACAACTTTATACTTTGTCATTTGCTCCTTTATAATAGATATTATATGGTAGGTGTTCAGTAAGTGATGTGGTAGCCTATACCTCCCTGAAGAGTGAAGGGGAACTATCTATTCTGTACTTGTCTGATGAAAGATCTGAGGCATCAGTGCAGTAATAGAACAGTAACTTCACATTCCTACTGCAAACTTAAGTTTCAGGCAATGTGAGGATGGACCATGGGCTTTGTATGCCCTTGCTAGTACCCTATTTCTACCACTTACCACTGGTGTGACCCTTGGGCAATGTACTTAAGCTCTCTGTGACTTAGTTTCCTCATTAGTAAGCAGAAGTAATCTGTTTATTATCCCACCTACCTTCCTACAATCATTATGATGAAGTGAGATGATCTGTATACAATGTTTAGAGCAGTACTTGGCACCCGGGTTATAAAGGCAAACTATTGTTTGCCTGTAATCATAGTAGACACCAGAAACATAAGGCTAAATAGATTTTTTTTAAATACCTTTCTTGGAAGTGGATTTATAAAAACAAACAAATAGACAATATTTGGGGATGGGACGTTAAGTCCAGAATGGATGATCAAAGAGCTAAAATCCAAAAACATTATTGGGCATTCATCATGTCCTCAGAACTGTGCTAGATGCTAAGGAGGATAGAAATGGCCCCAAAGCTCATTTCTGTCCTGCAGAAATTTACATTTTACTTAGGGCATCAAGGCTATAACAGATGGAAATAATTAAATAGTAAAAGACTGATAAAACCATTTAAGGCCACAATAAAAGAAATGTCACAATATAGTATTAAAATAAATAATTAAAATATGTTCGTATTTTAGGACTTCCCTGGTGGCGCAGCGGTTAGGAATCCGCCTGCCAATGCAGGGTACACGGGTTAGAGCCCTGGTCCGGGAAGATACCACATGCCACGGAGCAACTAAGCCCGTGTGCCACAACCACTGAGCCTGTGCTCTAGAGCCCGGGAGCCACAACTACTGAGCCCACATGCCACAACTACTAAGCCCGTGTGCCTAGAGCCCGTGATCTGCAACAAGAGAAGCCACCGCAATGAGAAGCCCCCTCACCACAACAAAGAGTAGCCCCCGCTCGCCGCAACTAGAGAAAGCCCGTGTGCAGCAACGAAGACCCAACGCGGCCAAAAATAAAACTAAATAAATTTATTTTTTAAAAAAAAGAATTTAGGTTTTCTCCCCTGTGGTACAATTAGGCAATGGCTCCGGCTGATTCATAAGCAGCTCGTTTTAGGGGAAACTGTTTAAGGGAATACTGCTGATGTGACAAGAAAGATTTAGTCTTTATTGGACTCACTAGCCTTGAAATGCCCTTGTTATTGACCAAATGAGAAAAATGTTTGCGTCCAGACTGCAGATCCTAATGGTCCTTCACTATATTTATTTCCCACTTCTCTAACATATGTTGAAAGTTTTGAAGCCAGTAAGAACACTAGTATACAATGTATTTACAATCCAGAATTCTTAAACTAAAAGGATATAACTGCTGAATAACTATAGAAGATAGCTTACAAGATGTTAGTTATGAACTGAATTATGCCTCCCCCTCAGTTCATATGTTGAACCCCCAGTGTGACCATATCTGGAGATGGAGTCTTTATGAGGTGATTAAAGTTAACTGAGATCATAAGGGTGGAGCCCTAATCTCATAGGATTGGTGGCTTTGTAAGAAGAGGAAGATCTCTCTCTCTCTCTCCCCCTCCCCGTCTCTCCCCCTCCTCCCCCTCTCCCTCCCTCTCTCTGTCTCTCCTTGCCATGTGAGGACAAAGCAAGAAGGCAGAAGGCAGCCATCTGCAAGCCAAGAAGAGAGAGCCTTCACTAGAAACTCACTATGTTGGTGCTCTGATCTTGTATTTCCAGCCTCCAGAACTGTGAGAAATAAATGTCTGTTGCTTAAGCCACCCAAGCTATGATATTTCGTTACGGCAGCCTGAACTGGCTGTTAAACAAAATTACTTCTGACCTGCACTATTTTCTCTCATTTTCATTTTTTGATACATTCTTTTGTCTAGTAACAAGGCCTCTCAGTTGAGAGTATGGACAGTGGTATGAGAATTTTTCTGGTTTGGTTTTATTCCAGACTGTCTTAATGAAGGCAAGAAGCTACATTTCAGTTGACCTCTAGAATGTTATTTGCAGTACAATTTCTAGGCTGCATAAACCTGTATTCACTGGTGAAAACTGATTCTTGTTTCTGGCAACATTTGCAAAATTTCTCCAGGTGCCAGGCGAGTTCTTTCATCCAAGGAGAAGAAGAATTTCATAGGTTTCATTTTACATGTGAAACTTAATTCATGCCTCTAAAAACTATAAAATATGGAGACTAAAGATAGTCCGTCAAGGGTATGAAATGTGAATGAACAGCAGCAGAAACCAAATTTGTAAAAGAAGAGAAAATGGGCTGAACCAGAAGGCTTCAGCTTATTTAAATTCTCTGTATTACATTCCCAGACATCTGCCTGGACAACAGAATGAAATTCATGATTATGGAAATGGGAAGGATGCGAGTGTGGGGCATGCTCTTCTGTGTGCTTTCAGCGAGGAGTTGTCACAGGTTTAATTGACCTTTTCTCTGACTGTGGACCGTCACAGCACTGTCAGAGGAGCGACTTCTGACGGGAAGCCACAGGAACCTTTGTGGAGGCGGGGCAGGGCTCTGTCAAAAGATAAACAGCCCTGAGGCTGCAGGCCTTGCCCACCCTCACCTTTAACACATTTCAATTCACTTCATTACACGCAATTTGATCGACACAGGGTGACTTTTCAAGTTTGGATTTAGGTTGTTTCTGAAATTTACAACAGGTCGATAGTGTGTTATTTCCGTCCTTGAAAAGCAGAGCAGAGCAGAGCGCCGCAACGGGGCTCTGGCTCTCAGCCCAGGGAGGTGTTCCTGATGGAGGGTTTTAGGTTAAGGTCAATCAGGATGTGACAAAAGGTGGGTGTTTTTCCAGTTATGAAATTTAGTCCATCAACGAAGCTCCCATTGTACCACAAGATTGAAACAGTCCCTTACACTGAGGTTGTATCTAATTCTGGGCCCTTATTTAGTGTTAAAGCATCATCTGAGGGGCTTGTATCTGATACAGGTGGTCCTTTACAGGTAGTCTTTTATTAGTGTTTAGGTTTATCTTTCCCACCTGATTTTCAGTAGAGGCCGTTCAGGAACCCATCCTGAGGTCTGGGTTGCCCTAGTTTCATCATCATGACCAGCTCAAGGGCACAGGTCTCGCTGCTGTGCCCGTGAAGTGTGAGGCTGTGCAAAGCTTGGTGGCCCTTTATAGCCCTTCATCACCTCCCCTCTGCACCTAGGCACACAAGAACTATTCCCCTGCTCCACGGGGTTGTGCAGGCCTGTGTGCCAAGGGTATTTGTACTCAGAGGTCTGGCTGCTTCTCTGATTCTACACTGAAAGGCATTGGTCCCCTGTGAATTCAGATCACCCCAAACCAACCCAGTATGTCTTCTCACTCTGCCTTATCTCTGGAGTTACAGTTCGTAATCCCACTCCTAATTCTCACCCCCTGCTCCCCAGGATACCTATTCATTATGTGCTTCCTCTCTGACTATCTTCCTTATGAACTGAATTACTGCCAACTGGTTGTTGGCAGTTCTGCCAGACAACCAGTCTTAATACCCATGGTTTTTCTATTCGCTGAATCTTTTCAGGGTCGAGTCCCCTTTGTCAGTCAAAGGCTTTTCCTCTATATTTTGTAAAAACACCCTTCCCTACAGCATAGACGCCTCATGATTTAGCTGATAAATTATTGTCTTGCTTCATTATCCTGCTTTATGTTCATTCTTTCAAACAGATAACTCTGATGCCACCTACCATAATCACTGCAATCAATTTTCCAAGTTCCCTCTAAAATGCCACTCCATTTTCTGGGAAAAGAACAACACAAGGGCTGGGCCTCAGCACAATTGTGACATTGATTACATTCATCTTCGGTATTCATAATCTGTCTCCTGTACTCTCTCCCTCTCCATTAAATTTCCCAAGTGCTCCTTATGACCCAGGTCCCTCTCCTCTTGCGGTTCCTCTCCTCTTCTCACCAGTGGGTCAGGAGACAGGGAAATGCCTCCTTTATCCAGAGCCCTTGGGTAGTGATGTGCTTCACATAAACGTAAATTTTCCAGGCTATTGAAGCTTACTTTAGGTGGAAAATTTCCTGCAATGGCTTTGAATAGGAAGTTTCTCAACCTCCTTTACATTGTTTCCTATCTTTGAAAACATGAATTCAAATTCTTGTCTCTTTCTCATGCGGTATCTTGAATCAATAATCATTCATTCAACAAGCATATATAGAGCCTCCATCATTACGTGAGAGGCTCAGAGATACAAAGATGAATGCAGTAGTAGTGCTCTTGCCGTTGCAAGAACTTAAGGTCAAATTAGGATGAGGATACTGAAGACAAATTGCTACAGTCCAGAGCAAAAGAGACTGTATGAGGGATGTGAACAGGGCATGGATAGGGCATAGAGGGGACACAGAGGAATAGCAGCAACTCTGCCAAAACGGATGATGAGGTGCCAGGATAGGCTTCTGAGAGGGCTAGTAATCTGTTACTAAGGACTGTGCCCTCCTCAGAGAGTCCAGGCTGGTCTGCATTTTGAGTTCTCCTGTCTGGCTCTTAAGGGGGCTCCGTTTCTCCTACTGCAGCTAGACCGTCAGCTGTCGTGTCTTGCTCCTAGCAGACTCTTCCCCTCTTAATTTGCATTTCGAATCATCTGTGAGCTGGGAAGCCTTATAACCAAGCCCCTTAAAACCAGGGCTCCCTTGGAGTAAATAGGCTCTCAGCAAGGCTCCTGGGGGCTCTGTTAGGATAATGGGCAAGAGGGTTGTTTGACTGCTTGTTTTGATCAGACTATTTTGATCGCTTTGTGCTTCTTTCCTGGTTCTGGTTGGCTTGGAGGTTTGGTAGATAAGCAACCTCTAAATAAAATGAGGAGTCATTATGGATTCATGTCAGGAGGAGAAGGGTTTTTAATATAAAGGAATTATTAATATCTCTCTATAATGGGCATCTATCATGTGCCAGATTCTTTACCTTTATTGTTTCTTTAACCCTCATAATAGCCCTGCAATATAAGTAAAATGATCCCCATTTTATGAAAAAAGAAACTAATACTCAGAGACTACACAATTTACTGCCCTTTGTGATGTTAGACAAATTTTCTGGTCTCCCCGTCCCTCATATCCTTCAGCTGTAAAATGGGAACAGTACTACTGTGTATCTCTAAGAGTTGTGAGGGTTAAAGAGGTGAATAAGTGTAATTATAACTAAAGTGCCTGATATATAGTAGAATTCAGTGGTAGCTGCCGTTATTATTGTCATGTTGTTGTTACTAAAGTTATATAGGTATTGTACTTAGAAGCAGAACCAAATTCTAAAGTCCATCCCACAGCAGGTTCTCTGATACCAGGGAGAATTACTTTTGTAGCAGTGATTTTGCTCAGCATGGCTCAAACTACACTTGGAGGCCGCCACGTGCCCTGTCTCTGTGCGATAGGAGGACAGGGACGGGGTTATACTCTTACTCTGGCTGTCCTTATCACTGACTCCCCGAGACCCACTCCAAGGGCAATGAATTGTGACATTTTAAGAGAAGGTTGTAAGCAATGACTTCATGCTACTTTTGAAGTCTGTCTCAAGGTCAAGTTTTGTTTTGAAAAAGCAGAAGTACCAAAGCCTCTATCACCACAGCTTTTCCCCTCTTAGGGAGATATTGTCCCAGAGATTTCTTATACTACTTTGGAGCTTAAAGATGCATTATTCCAAGCAGAATGTTTCTTCATGTTGGCCCATTTTATTAGAAAATAACCTCCCACCGTGATATGCTAACTGATCACATTTATGACCGAGATCGACAGATTAAGAACAAACAGCATGTTTCCAGTCATCTCAAATTTCTCTCTTTAGAACTGTTTACGGTATGGACAGGACTTGGAATAATCATTTGCATGGGTTTTACTTGGTTGTTCACTTTAATTTCTTGAAACTTAAAAATGGAATGTTAGCATGAAATACGCCATTCCACAAGGAGAATGCTTTCTTCCGCTATGTTGTTTTCCAATGTAAAAAAAAAAAAAAAAAAAAAAGAACTTGAAGAGTGTCTAGAAGTTCCTTGAAATATAGTCATTTGAAATTTCAATAAAATCCTGATTTGTGATGGGAGAACGGTGATTACTTTTTCCACTCTTTTCAAAAACTCCCGTAACAAAAATTAAAGGTCTCAATATAATATAAAATATGATTCTCATCAAAGAGCACTTATTAGCTATAATAATTCTTACATGATTCTATGCAAAGATGTTACCGTGAATATAGCCCTTGACAAGTATTCATTAAATTGAATTAAATCTTGTTACCCTGCCCTATCTATCTCTGCTTTCTAGAAACCTGGTATGAATTAAGGAGACTCCGAATACAGCTAACAAACATGACATGAATATCAACATTTACATTATGAATTTAACATGGAGTGAGTGTGTTCCCACAGCCCTGAGTTGCAGAGATTCATGGAATTTGTCTTATTTAAGCATTCAGTAATATCACTCCCCCCCACCTTTTTTTATAGTCTGTGAGGAATTCTAAGCTGAAATGGGACTTAAAGCCATACCTGAATGAAGCAAGGAACACCCCTTGGCAAACAGGATGAAAGGCAAGTGTTGGAGGTGAAGAAAGCTGGGCTGTCAATACAAATCAAAAAAGCCCTTTGTATGTTTTATCCTTCTCACTACAAAAACCAATTTTATCTGGGGTGGGGCGGGGGGGGTGAATCGGTATGTTATTTGGTGGGCAAGGAGCAAAGTAATTTTCACAAGGATTCAGCCACCTGTAGAAAACAACTGACTATTCCTA
Organism: Physeter macrocephalus; assembly: GCF_002837175.3. Lineage (NCBI taxonomy): Eukaryota > Metazoa > Chordata > Mammalia > Artiodactyla > Physeteridae > Physeter > Physeter macrocephalus. The sequence goes on from NC_041218.1 coordinate 32,563,446, forward strand.
AAGGTCCAGGGAAGTAGAATCTGACCTTTCTGACGGGCTAGTTTGATATGTGGCCATACACTTTTTATCTGGGTTATGGGACTGCTTGATGTTAGATGCCGGTAGACTTGGGAGGTAAGAGAATATAGGGCAGAGGAAGCAAAGAGGCGTTTTGCGTCAGAGAATGCCTTATGCCACACTTCAGGAGTCCATTTCCCTGCAGCATCTGCTGCAGAAGGAAGGATGCTTCCGTGGAGGGAGATGCCGCCAAGAAAGGGGTGCCCAGGCTGCATCTCTGCCAGTCGCTTCCTCTGCGGCTTGAGCCATGATAGGGAACTGTGGGGGGGCGGGAACGCCTCAGAGCCAGCCAAGAGGAATAAACTTAAAGCAGGGTGTGTTTTTTTCAGTTTCCTGCTAATCACCTGCTTTGTTGAAGGCAAGCTGGGCTGGGGACCCAGTTCTGCAGATTGGTGATTTAGTGAGTAGAACAGTATCGTTAGCGTAGCTGAGGAATGGTGCCTCTTGCACTAACTCGAAACATTAGTCAGCAAACACCAAGAGTTTAGGAACATGAGATGAAACCAGGTCCCTTTCACCTTAAATAACACCAGGCTGAGCAGGCAGAAACGTGGGGATCTCTGGACCAAAGGGACCGTTGCTGGAGACAGCAGAAGTGATCAGGGAAAGACGAGCAGATGATGGGCAGTCGGCTCTCTTTGTTAGTCGCTGATCTTCTCACTGCCTGATCTGTGTGACCGGATGACCTGGGTACACAGCGCTGCCCCCTAAGCCCCATCAGGACCCTGCCTTTGTAATGACTCATCAGAAACATCACCCTCAGCCAAATTATTTAGAGTGCAAGGAACCGCTTTTGTACAGGTGAGAAATCCCAAGGTATCCTACTGCCAACGGGTCAGCACGTTACAGGTTCAGGTCGGCACTGTTAGATGAAAGCGTGATTATTTTTAGCCCGTTGTGCTTTTCTGCCTTGAGCAATCATTCCGAGCTTGAGGGTGAGAGGAAAGCAGACATTCTGCGGGCACATTCTCCTGGGTGGCAGGCTTTAGCTGTCTTCCCAGTCCTTCTCCAGAACCTTAGGTTGGATGCTCGCCTGGTCCTCGTGCCCTCAGGTCTCTAGATACAGTTTCTTTTCTAGGAGCTGAGCTTGATCCAGCTTTGTAATCTATTCACTTCCAACTCCTGCTTTAATCAACTCAGTACTCTTCCTTCTGCACTCATTAGTCTCCTTTCATCATCCACTTCTTTTTTCTGATCCGTTTCACTTTTGGCCTCATGGTTTCATTTCCCTCCCAAAACCTTTCTTTGTAACCAATGAAAAAGAGTACACCCATGACACACATGACATTGGAGGGGTGGGGTCAGCACAGTGACAGCGCAGGGGGGTAAGAGGAATAAACAAGTTCTTGGTATTTGAGTGTTAAGCATTGTGAGAGAGATGTTGACAGAATCCAAGAACTATAAAACTGGAAGAGACTTTTTTAACCACAGTCAAATATTTGACTTGTTATTTTGAACATCTCCTCCCAAAGGTCGTTTAGCTTGTGCTTAAACCTCTTACATGACTGGGAATTCATTACCTTTAATAAGTTTATGTGCTATTTGGGTGCTTTGGCAAAATAGTCTTTCATAGAGAGAGCTGAAACTTGTCTCCTTGTGGCTCCTGTTTTTTGATCTTTGGAGGTTAAGTAAGTGTGGGATCCTAAAGAAGGGACAGGATTTCTTTCCCTCCTAATTGGGTATAGAAGTTAGAACCTTCTTTAGGAAAAAATAAATAAGGGCCAACTTGTGAGGAAAGGAACTGAGGGGCTCTTGGTAATCTAGCCCAGGTTCCTAATATAGGACAGGGTCAGGCTACCTGTTACTGTAGGCACATGCTATTAAAATTGCTGCTGCAATGAATGTTTGTGTCCCCCCAAATTCCTATGTTGACACTTTAATCCCCAATGTGATGGTATTTGGAAACCTATATTGGAGATGGATTTCTCTCATGCAACAAAAGTCCAGAGGTGATGCAGGTATATGTTGCTGGCATTGGTACTGAGGCTCATGGATGTCAGGGCAAGGTCTCTGCTACTCTTCTGGCCTTTCCATGATGGTCTCAAGATGGATGCTGAAGCTCCAGCTGCTTCTTCTGTGTTTCAGGCAGAAAAGAAACAAAAGGAGAGTGCTGCTTACATAGGGAAGCAGAGTTTCCTCAGATATCCTTGGCTGACATCCTTTGGGCTAGAATTATGTCCACAGCCCTGCTGAGTTGCAGAAGAAGCTAGGAAATGTATTTTTTAGCTGGAGCCATTGCTATCCTCTAAAAATAGGGTCTGTTAATGAGAAAGAGGAGAAAAGGCCATTGGGTAGGCAGCTAGCAGTGTTTGCCAAAGTGTATCAACAGATCTGTGTCCTCCCTGGTTAAAACCCCATGCAGTGTTAACTACAAATGTCAGGACTCTTGCGGCCAACAGAATTTGGTTCTGGCTAGTTTAAGCAGAGAAGGGTTTGTTAAAGGATGCTAGGTAGCTCACAAACTTAGGGTCAGAAGAACAAGCTTGTATATAATTAGCCACACATGTAACAAATATGAAAAATGCCCAGTGGCCTCATAGGATTGTTTTTTTGCTAAAAGGACAGTGTGACCTAACCCACTAGGACCAGACACCAGCAACTCTACCATGGCTATCACAAAAGAACCAGGTCCCCTTGTCCCTGCCTGCTTAGAGAGAACTCTTTCCACACTCACTTCCACATCCAAGTCTCTCCCACCTGGGACTGCATGGAGATCTGGTGGTTACCTGGCTGCATCCTCGCCGCTGAGCATCTGGGGAACATAGGTCCAAACTTTCCAGCCTCTATGGTACAGGAAGACTAACTAGTAAGGGGTTGGATGGGTGTTGAGTGAGATAATCTCTAGTGTCTATCACTGTTTTTGAAATAGAGGCGGCTAGGAATCACGTGGTCACGGCTTTGAAGGGAGATTTGATCGGGTGGGTGGGGGGGCGGGGGAACAAACAGCATTGTCTGGTTCCAAAAAAGAGTGGCTTCCTGTGAAAGAAAGAGAATGACACAATCTTTTAATTTCTGTTTTTTCTCTGCATTTCACGGTACGTTTTTGTAGAGATAACAGATGGGATTCCTATATTCATTAAGGAGAAAAAAAAAAAGAACTCTTCATCTGCTAGTGTTTTAAATAAGGGAAATAATAGTATTTACTGCTACCCTTTGAAGACCCTTTGAAGATTTTAATTAGCACTGAACGTTTTATGCCATCTGCTTAAATGAGTAGGCCACATGGTCACAAGGCCTCTCATTTCAGGCTGGTGAACCTATTCATTGGGTCTCCTTGGTTGGAACTAGTAGAAAAATCCTCAACTCAAAAGACCCCATAAATTACCCAAAAGTTATCTTCACTTTAAAAAGATTTATAATAAAAGAGCATATATGTAAATACATGTGTATAATATACATGTGTAGATTCAAAAATTCAAAAGAAGCGATTCAATACTGTCTGACTTCAACCCAATTTCCCACAGTGCAGTGATTACCGATATGTCTGTTTTTTTGAACATTTTATGGCACTTTATATTTCATAGAACACTTTCACATATTGTTTTATGATTCTGTCTACCCTGTGAGATAAAACAGAGTAGATCATATTTTCTTTAATGAAAGATAAGAAAATGAAGGCACAGAGAGCTCCAATGATTTGCCCCAGGTCACAAAGTTCCAAAAGAGACTTGCCTGACCCTGTAATCTAAATCTTTTCATTTCTATCCTGGTACTCTAGCCAGCAATGAAAGCTTAATTATCAAAGGGAGACTCTCCTTCTTTAGGAAGATTATTTTGTATCAGTTGGACTTTACTGAGGATAGATCTGAAACGTAATGCATGTTACAAAAGCAACTTCAGTAATATGGCAGTATGATGGGATGCTTCTGACCATTGGGAGGAGACAGATGTAGGAATGAATTCCACATCAGCTTCCTTTTAGCTGAGCAACCTTGAGCAAGTAACTACTTAATCTCTACGAGGATGAATATTCTCCTCCATGTAGGATATAAATAAAACTTACACATATAGATACGCAGCACACATTCTATGTTCCCTGGAAAATCAAATCACTCTACTATTGGACTATTTGAATAAATTGAGGTCCATTTGTTTATTTTAAGACTATTAAACATCTACCCTGAGAGGACTACTGTTCTAGACACTGGAGATACAAAGATTAATAAAACCAATTCCTGCCTTTATGGCACCAAAAAGGTGTGGTGGGGACAGGGGAGGCTAGAAAGTCTCTGTAGGTGATTTACTCCTTGAACTAAGTCTTGAAAGCTTGACTACATAAGTCTCTGTGGGCCAGAGTTCTGGAGTCATTATCTTATCTAGGTCAGTTTATGGGATAAAGGAAAAACTGAAACATAAAGCCGCCTGCTAAAAGTATTAAAATGACTTTTCATTTGGGTTGAGTTAGACTTTTAACTACTTCAGAAGTATTTTTGGTCTATTATGTTGTTTGTAGTACACACTTAGGGAAGTCAGGTATTAGTTCCATTATATTGATGAAGGAACTGAGACCTGAAGAAGTTAAGACTTCTTCAAAGTTATTCAAATACTTCAAGGTAAGAGTAAGTTCAAGCACTGAGCTAGATGCTCAGGACATAAATGTAAACATGACAAAATCCCTATTTCTATAGAGCTTTGGATTTCACCATTGGACTCACAGGTAGACATGTTGATTAACCACATACCAGGTTTGTTATAATTTAGGGGCAGTTAATTCATATATAACTGATTATATATATCAGTGGTCATTTTTATTTTTTTCCAATTTTAATGTCAAAAACATTGGAAGAACCAAAGTACATTTTATTTCTTATGCCTTTAAAGTACTTTCTTGAGAATGCAGATTATTGGTTTGCATTTTTGACCTTCATCTTTATTGAGGTATAATTTATAGTGAAAGGCACTGATCTCAAGTGTTCGTTCAATGTATTTTGACAAATCTATGTACCTGGATTGAAATCACCCAAATCAAGATACAGGACACTTCCTGCACCCCAAAAAGTTTCCTCATGGTCCTTTCCAATCACTGCCCCATCCATATCCCTGTCCTGAGACAGGCACAGTTCAGATTTCTAGCTAAGGATCATATATTAGTTTTGCCTCTTCTTGAATTTCACTTAAATGGAACCATAGAATATGAATTCTTTTGTTCAACATAATGTCTATGAGATTCAGCCATGTTATTGCTCATATCAGTAATTCCTTTCTAAATGCTGAGTCACGTTCTGTTACATGAATATGTACCTTACATCTATTGTCCTGTTGATGAGCATTTGGGTTGTTTCCAGTTTGGAGTTGTTATGAATGAGGCAGCCATGAATATTCTCATACAGGACATGAATATTCTCATACAAGTCTCTTTTGTTGAAATATGTATCCATTTCTTGTGGATATATATATATATATATATA
>NC_041218.1:32569041-32574304 GCF_002837175.3 Physeter macrocephalus
TGCAGGGGACGCGGGTTCGTGCCCTGGTCTGGGAGGATCCCGCGTGCCGCGGAGCAGCTGGGCCCGTGAGCCATGGCCGCTGAGCCTGCGCCCCGCAAGGGGAGAGGCCAGAACGGTGGGAGGCCTGCGTACTGCAAAAAAAAAAAAAAAAAAGGAGTATTGCTAATAATACTATCATATAGCTGGCTCTCAATTAGCTGTACTAATATGCTTATATATATCAAAGAGTAGTTAGGTAGTCCAAAGCAGCCAAAAAATAATTCTAGATTTGAGTCTCGAACTTTCTCATTGTGTTTGTGTTCTCTAACTGCGCCCAAGCTTCGATGTCATCTTGCATTTTATTTCGTATGAAAATAAGTTGGCCCAAGATCAAAATTTGTCAAGGATAATATATATAGATGCATGAGAGTTGGCTATCATTTCATTTATCCCAAATAACAAATAACTATTTGCTACACTACCTAAATTTTCTGTTTGTACACTAGAAAAGAGAAGTTATCAGATTTTAATTTAGCTAAAATGGAAAGATTTATCCCAATCAGACTTTTAACAAGATAGTACCCATCTTTTTTTCCTCCCAAGGAGAGAAGCATAGTGTTTTTAGCTTGAAATGTTTATCTACTTGTTTCTACCCTTTTCTACATTTTGTCTATAGACACCCTATGTTTGCCAACCCAAACTGATCCTTTCATCCTTTATTCAACAAGTAACTTTTGAGCATTTACTATGAGCAAGGCTCTGTAGAACATCCTGAAAATAAAGCATTGATGTAAGATGGCTCAAATCTCTTCCATCATGGAGCTTGCAATCTAATGGAAATAGGTGTTAAACAACTAATTACACAATCATTTATCAAAATAAAATTGTAATGGGCTTTATAAAATATATGGTGTAAAAGAGCATGTAACAGGGCTGTGAAATAAGACCTAAGACTTGGGCAGGAGTCACCTTACATGTCTTCATTCTTATGTAATGAGAAGCCACTGAAGTAATCGGAGGAATGGCATGATTGGTATCTAATTTGAAAAGTTTACTCTGACTGCAAGGCAAAAACTATGAAGTAGATGGTGACTTTCATTCCCTTTCTGGACATCACGCTTTCATTGCCACAGTCTACCACACCCAAGACCAGGCACGATTATCTTCATGCTGCTATCTGGGCTTGCCCTTCCAGACCTACCCTGATTCTTCTGCATCAGAGGCTGTCCAGGTGAAAGGACCTAAAGTAATAAACAGCTCCAGTGGCAGAGAGTAGATTACGATGTTACCACTATCCCCTCCCTCTTTCCTCCGCTCCAAATATGGAACATCTTATGGAAAAACCCAACCGAACTTTTTGGCCAGCCCAATATATAATAGGAACCTTCTTTTCTAAGTACAAAGGAGTGAAGAAACGGGAAGTTTTAGTCATCCAGGTCAGCGCAGGTGGAAAGATAATTTGACTCTGGGTGGTCTGGATGTTCATCATGCCATATATTCTATCAAAATAACTAGATAAGTCATTTAATCTGCATTCTATGATCCTGGAATATGTTTCTTTCTCATTTCAAGAAGGTTCTAGTGGGAGGATCAGTTTCCATAGTGGATTCTCATCGTAGCAGCTGGCTACCCACTCTTTTTACCACATCCAAAGCACGCGGTACATTTCAGAGCATGTACAAACTCCATCTGTCATGCAGCATAAGGGTATCTGCTTTCCCTCATTCCTGGAGTGGGGTGAGCAGAGCCCGTGATTTTTTTTTAAATTTATTTATTTTATTTATTTATTTTTGGCTGTGTGGGTCTTCATTACTGCGTGCGGGCTTTCTCTAGTTGCAGTGAGCGGGGGCTACTCTTCGTTGCTGTGCACGGGCTTCTCATTGCAGTGGCTTCTCTTCTTGCGGAGCATAGGCTCTAGGAGTGCGGACTTCAGTAGTTGTGGTGCATGGGCTCAGTGGTTGTGGCCCACGGGCTTAGTTGCTCCGTGGCATGTGGGATCTTCCTGGACCAGGGATCGAACCCATGTCCCCTGCATTGGCAGGCGGATTCTTAACCACTGAGCCACCAGGGAAGCCCAGAGCCCATGATTTTATTTGCAGTCTCATCTTCTGTCTGGATTTTTTTTTCTCTTCAAGAATTTTGCAATGATTTATCTAGTTAAGCTAATCCTCAGTAATCTTGGAAAGATGAAGACTAAGTAAGCAGAGAGAGAGATGGTCAGTAAGAAATCTACCCCCACAGTGCCGCACTCCTGCCTTTTAAAAGAGTGACAATGGCTGAGAATTTCAGCCACCAAGGACCAAGAGGGAGAAGGGAGGGGATCTTTGTTGAGCAAGTCCTTGCACTGCCCTTCGAAGCTGCTGCTGCCACCCCTACAGGAAAGCCATTGAGATGTGCACCAGTTAGGCCCCTGTGAGCTGGGAGGAAAGCTCTCCAGGGCACCCCTGGCAGGAGAGGATATTGCAGGCACAGCCCTTTAGGCCAATGTAGAGCCGTAGCCTCATTTCTCCCTGGGGCCTGGGAGAGTGATGCATTATAGAGAATGATGCCAGAAACAAGCCTGAGCTACAAAGGTAGCATCCACCTCCAGTAGCAGCTTTTGGCTTATTTGTTAGAGACCCTATCCAAGGGGAGTCATGATTCACTTCTGAGCAGCTTGAACTAATATCACTGTTTCTCTCTAGCTTATATATCAACTTCACATTAGAATTAGAGGAGATAATCTCTTCTTCTTTCTCTAGCAAGCCAATCACAACAGTCCTGCCAGTGCCTGGGCATTCTCAGCATGATAAAATGTCTAGGAATGGAGAGGATGCACCTTGCATTCTGAGAAGTTGTGAGGTTTCCAGATGGTGCTGGGGACGAGGTGCAGATAATAGCAACCCTTGGCTTCTAACTGGAGCCTGTTCACTTGCAATACATGGAACATCATCCAGGAAAAGGCAGGCATCCCCTAATTGGATTGAGCAGGCCATTAGTGACCCACTCACTGGTAAATTAAAGGAAAACAAATGTATGTGCTAATCTGTTACCAATGAATTTTAATAAATAGCCTCTCCACTTTGCCACCTTTGAATTAGAGGTGGAAGTCACAGAAGTGAAAATAGCACACTTGTCAAAACACCCAGTGATTTAGTGTTTGGAGCAATATAAATGAGACTGAGAAAGGAAATTGCTAGGGCAGCAGTTCAGAAAATCACACTATTTGCTGCTCTTCTATCTCTGATATAACAAACTTTCTTAGCAAGGGCTAGTAGAATAAATTTATCCTTAGACCCCGGAAGAGGGAAGTATGTTGGCATCAGATCACCTGGATTTAATTCTATAAGAGAAAACCATTCATATATTATATAATTTAATTTATTCATGTATTGATTATGATTATTATTGATTAGTCATTTGTTGAATCAAGTATCTATTATGCCTACTAGACACTATGCAGTATCTGGATACAAGGATTAACCCTCATGGACTTTCTTCTAGGTAGCAGTTCTTAAACTTTAACGTGCGTCAGAATCACTTGGAGAGATTCTAATTGTGTAGGCCTATGGTGGGGCCTGAGAATTTGCATTTCTAACAAATTCACAAGTGATGCTGATATTGTTGATTGGGAACCACACTTTGAGAAGCACTGGTGCAGAGTGCTGGGCTGCCCATTAAAATCAGCCAGGGAGCAATTAAAAATCTTGATACTCAGGCTTCACCCCAGACAACACAAACCAAAATATCTTGAGTGGGACCCAAGCATCCAAATTTAAAGGCTGTCTAAACCAACAGTCTTGTGGGAAAGACAAACAAATGAGAAAAACAACCATAAGTTATAGAGGAATCAAAGAGAAGGCGGTGGTAGAGAATGGGGATGGGAGCCTCAGAAGATGAGGAAAGACCATTCTGATGACCTGAAGAAAAAGAAAACAAAAATGCAATGAACCATAGAATGAATATTTCAGGTGGAAGAACTAGCATGTGCAAAGGCCCTAAGACTGGAGAAAGTTTGTACATGTAATGGATTAAGAAAGAGCTAGCATGGGGTTGGATCATATTGAGTGAATGGTAGAGTTGTCAAGTTGTAGTTGTAAAGCAGTAATGTAGAGACTTGTAGGCCAAGACCAAGCTTTTAGGAAGAATAAGAAGCTATTATCTGATCAGATTTCCATTTAAAAGATCACTCTAGCTGCTGAAAATAGATTGAAAGGGAATGAGAGGAAGGAGGGAGACTAATCAGGACTTTATGAAAGTTCACCAGGCACAAGGTGATGCTGGCCTGGGTAGGGTGGCAGTAGAGATGGAGAATGGGTAGATTATAATTTATGTTAGGGTTAGAATGAATAGAATTTGCTAAGAGACAGAAGGTAGAGAATGAGAGATAAAATAAGAATGATCCACAGATTTCTTGCTTTGGCAGCTGAGAAAATGGTGATACCATTTATTTGTATGGGGATGGGATATATTTTAGGGGAAAAACCAAATTTTCTCTTTTGAACACATTAAATATGTTTCCTGAGAGATAATCAGCTGGAAGTATTAAATAAGCATTCTTCTATCCGAGGCTGGAGCAGAGAGGGGAGTTTGAAATTGGAAAAAAAAATTTGCGAGTCTTCTGTTGTTATAGCCATGGGATTGGGTGATAGAGAGTAGAGAAGGGGGGTGGGGTGAGGCTAAACGCTGTGGGATCCATTTTATTAATGGGTGAACAGAGGAAAAGGAGTCAGTCAAGGAGACTGAAAAGGAGAAGCATGATGGCTAAGAGGTAAACCAGGCAAACATGGAATCAGAACCCAAGATAAGCCATGTATCCAGAAATAAGGACATGATCAGCTTGTCAGATGCTGGTAAGAAGTCAAGGAAGAGGAGGAGAGAAAAGTGCCTGTTGGATTTTACAACATGGAGATCACTGGTGCTTTTGATAAATTTTTTCAGTGGTAGAATGAAGAGAAAAGGAGAATTGTAATGGGTTGAAGAGTTACTTGAAGGTGGGGAAATGGAAACAGCATGAACAGGCCTTTAAAAAAATTCTGTTTGGGGAATTCCCTGGCAGTCCAATGGTTAGGACTCCAGGCTTTTGCTGCTGAGGGCCCAGGTTCAATCCCTGGTCAAGGAACTAAGGTCCTACAAGCTGCGTGGTGCAGCAAAAAAAAATAAGTAAATAAAATAAAATTAAAATTCTGTCTGTAGGGCTTCCCTGGTGGCGCAGTGGTTGGGAGTCCGCCTGCTGATGCAGGGGACACGGGTTCGTTCCCTGGTCCGGGAAGATCCCACATGCCGCGGAGCGGCTGGGCCCGTG
>NC_041218.1:32574514-32600579 GCF_002837175.3 Physeter macrocephalus
ACAAAAAAAAAAAAAAAAAAAAAAAAAAAAAAAAATTCTGTCTGTAAAGAATAAAGATCTGAGTTGTCAGCTAGAGAGGAACATAAGTTAGTTTACAATTTTGTTTCAGATGGTAGATGCAAGAAAATTTATATACTTATGGGGAATATCCAATTAACCAGGAGAAATTAGTGATGCTGGAGAGAGGAATAACAGAGTAAAAAAGTTTAAGAAAGCAAAGGAGGAGGGACTCAGAGAACATGATGAACTTTTAGTTTTTGTTAGCAGAGAAACTTTTTTCATCATAATAGGAAAAAAGGGAGGCAAAGATCAGTGCCAACCCGGATAAGTTTATTAAACTGATCATGGGAAGATAAAGGAGCTTCCTTGTGAGGGCTCCTGTTTTTCTCAATGGAAGTATGAAAAAAGTGAGGTATTAGAGAAAGATGTAAAATAATAAACTCCAAGTATAGGAAAGATGCTTACATTGAGTGTGAACAAAATTCCTATTGTAAGGTGAAAAACATAATCATCAAATTCCTCCTAGAGCACTGTATTTGGTAGAAAAATGCTTGGGGAACAGAATGAGCTCTTCAAAAACTGAATGCTACAGTGCTATGCATTAGACAAAGGGAGAGTTTTATGTGGTTCCAGAGAAGGGAAGAATGGAAAGAGAGACTGCAGCCAAGATGAGGGCAGAAGGCTGTTTGTGCTGTGTGAACTGTTCTATGATTCCTAACCCCCTACCCTACCCCAAAGCTCTAGTAGAGACTGTTGAACTCATGTGTATGGGTTCCTTCTGGAGACAGAAGAGCCTGAGGCAGCCAATTCCTTAAAAATATGAGTTCTCAGGGATGAACATAAATTGTGGGGAGAATTTGGACATCTCTAGGAATAGATGGGGTTTAAAACAATCTTTTCTAGATCTCCATATCTTGATATCAGATGATATTTTTGTTTCAAACCAAGGATGCAAGAAGGAAGGACAAGTGAAAGTCGTACCTTGGATGGAGTGTAAATGAAGTGCATCTCCCACACTGGGTCTTGGGAATACTTTCTATCTTTTCTCCCATTTCTGAGTTCTGAAATCCACCATGGAGTGCCTCTTCTACCTTCACCTTCAACGCCAGTAAGATTTCTGCCAAGTTCTGAAGGAAGCATTATTACCTAAAAAACTTCCTTTCATTTTGTGGGATTCTGAACTTCTCATCTTAGATTTACTGGAGAAGCCTCAGAATATAGATATGATGTCAATAGGATGAGAAACTTACAAGGAGAAAAACAAGGGAACTCAACCTGCCAACCACCAAAAAGTCACACCCAAATCAATGGTGTGAATGGGTCCCTTCCATATTCCATTTTGGATATCCAGGCAAAACCAATGTATAAATATACTAAGTGAAATGGGTCAAATGAATTATTCAATATCTGAGTACTTGCCTGTTCAGGGTTTTTAAGACAGCAGATCATTTTGTTGATACAGACAGTAGGAAAAGGAAAACTTTCAATAATTACTTGCCCTTTGCTGGCAATGAAGTACCTAGAATTTTCTACTGCTGTGAATGCTCCCTTTTTTTTTTTTTCCCATCTGAGCTTTCCACTTCTCTACTCTAGTGGTATGATAACTATTCCTTTCAGATTTGGAGTCAAGACCTAAATGTGATCTCAGCTGTTTGTTTTATTCAGTTGCTTGACCCACAAGGAATAAAACTCCACGAATGACTCCAATAGTCACATAGCTTTATCTACATCCTTACACAAACCCCATATTCCAGCCATACTGAAACACTGGCTATTTCCTAAACACAAAAGGAGTAGGACATGAAAGAGATTCCTCCCCACCTCCCCATCTTGCCCCCTGCCACCTTCCATGATCACTCTTATTTGTCCTTTAGACATGGTTCATGGCTCAGATTCTCCTAGTTACCTTCCCTTGTCCTCTTTTACCCCTTCCAGTTAGATTTTCCTTTGTATTTCTATAATATCTTATAGTGTCTATGATAGCATTTCTTCCACTGTTAAATGACATTATTTTCCATATCTTCTACTAGACTATGTACTCTTTGAAAGCAGATACTATGGATTGTTCATTTTTTCACAAATCTACTCCCTGGTATATACTCTATATGCAAATATCACAATAAATAAATAAGAACCATGAATTTAAGGAAAATTGATTTGTATATTATTAGAACATGCCATTAGCAAGCTTTTTCAGTATGTTCTTAGCCTAGAATTAAATGCTCAGATACTGTAAGTAACTAGTACTGTTCTTCAAGAAAAGAAGGGGTGTAGTTACTTTCATGGAAAACAGATGCCCGGCATGTAAAGGTAACAAATGTCTTCTATAGACCCTCATTGTCTTCCAGGTGAAGATCTCAGTGGGGCAGTCAATGACATCTAAATCTGGTTCTTACTTGCTTCTCTATTACTTTCTTATTACTCTTTTGTTTCCTCTGCCTGGACAACCCTTCCTTCATTCTTCAACTAACTCCTATTTGTCCTTCACGACAACTCAGGAAATCTTCCTGGATAGCGTGAGATCTGTGACGCCCTGTGTGCTCCCCATAAACTCTGAGCATACCTCATAAGCATAGCCCTTATCACACTTGCTTAGGAGCAATAGTAAACCCAATGATGACTCTCATAGCCAGTTATAGTAATTGTGCTGAAGGAAACATGTAAACTTGATTTCCTAAGCAAAACAGAATATTAGCTATTTTTGTAAGCCTTGTTTCCCTGGAAATAACCATCAACATGGCAGGAGGGATTCATTATGACTGTATTTGATATAGTTCGACAAACTGGTATTTCTCTCCCATTTCTTTCTCTAAAAAGATTCAGGATTTACTTAGCAATCGACTCCTTACATGATAACTGATAGAATTATTACTTGACCTTGATGGAATGAGAAACTATTGCTGCCCATGGATACAGTACCTTTCATTTTCTGCCATGACTCCTAGACACAATTGCTATTTACTTTAGACTGTAATTTAAGAAAAAAAATTCTGTTAATATTGAGGCGCTGATTAGCTATTACTTCAATCCCTGCTGCTTAGAAAAGAATATCTTAGGTCAGAAAAGGGATGTTTAAGTCTTGTTCCTGTTTCCTAATATAAATTGATCTGCTTCATGTCAGTAAAACCTCTTGACATTTTATAGTCATGGCACTAAATCACTAACGCATCAATGTCAAATGAAAAAACTGCTGAAAGTAATGCTATTAAATGATGACTTTTAGGTCCTGTCACCAACTTTGACATGTATTCTTGATAAGGCATTGGATTTATATGGTAATGGCTGTATTTCACCAATCCCACCTAATATATCTGCTACAGTCTATAGCAGAAAGTTATTAAACCTCCAAGGACCCATTGACCAAGAGAAGTTTTGAAATAAATCGGTGAAAATGAGCGCAGCCTACTTTCTGAGTGTGGCGCATCACAGCTCTTTGACAGAATGAGCACAGTGTTTGCTTGTTTTTAATCCAATGATATCCTTTAATTTGTTTTGCAGGTTGTGGAAAGCAGTTTGATAGACCACAGGAAATCTACTCAGCTATTTCATGCACAGAACAAGGCATGAAAGTGCTAAAAGGGGACAAGGAGCATCTTTACGAGTCCATTGCCCTCCTTTTTCAAAAATGAGGCTTTCCTTTTTCCCTTTTGACACCAAATCTAGATTTCTCTAAGGAGTTTTACATAACATCAGTGCCAATTAGTCTGATGTGGCTGTCCTTATACATATTTGTTCTATATTATTATTATTACTGAACTCATAAATCAAAAAAAGTTTAAAATTCAAGGTTGTGAATGAATAAGTAGCTATATTTTGTGCCGCCAGCTCTGATGTACTTCTAAAGAATGCAAGTAATTCTTTACGAAGTTATTCAACCCTGGGACCTAAAGATAGCTGGAGCTAATTCACCTCCTCTTACAGTACCCTGCCTTTCCTCCGCCCCCAAGCTTGGCCTACTTGCTCTACTCAGTGGCTGCACCTCTTTGCTCTGTACCTCTGCTTCAGGAGAGGACAGCTTGACCCGGGCTAAGACACCACTTCCTCAGACTCTTGATAATTATTTTGATGTTGAAATGCTTTGTAAAGTCACAAAAGAAGGGTTTTACAGTGTTTTTCTCTGTGGAGATTTCAAAAAAGGATCGTCACAGGACTGTCTTTCTGGTTCCTTGCCTGAGAAAGGAAGGGCCTAAACACAGACGCAGATTTTTTTTTAACAATTTCTGACACTTCTAGTGGTACACTGGTAAAAACCTTGTAGCCTTTGCTTGTTTATCCAGAGACATCCTGCTAGAAAGTCGCACTCTCGTCATCCTTTGTAAGTCATCTCAAAATGTGGAGTAACATTCCCTTTGATGTAAAGAAGGGGCTCTTCCCCAGAAGAGTGGATTATTTTAGGTTCAGGGTCACAAACAGTAACTCGATTAAATTCATTTTCTTATTCCCCGTGACATGATAGAAAATATACTTAATTCTTGGTTTAGAGTTTACATGCCTGCGTTCAAAGAATTTCAATGCCATAGGTAGATTCTTAGTGCAAAAGTAGTTTACCCAAGGGTCAGGTTTCCTGAGGTTACAACACAGACACTATTAAGATGTGAAGGAAACCAGTTTAGCAAAACATGAACATAATTTGAAGCATAGTTTATGAAAGCAGCTTTGCTGGAGAGCTCTGTCTGGTGTGAGGAGAAGCTGGATGCCTGTAAACATGTGGCTGGAAGTTTCTGTGGATGATCCATGAATCAGGCAGGGATCACAGTGGGGATGGCCAGTCTGGAAAGGGGGATCAGCGGCCTCAGGAAGAATGAGGCTTTGCAAGGGAGCCCCGAGTCAAGGCAGGACTCATCAAGCTGTAAAAGAGGTTATTTTAGGAGCAAGCAAAACTTGTTTATTTGGAAACAGGCAGAGGCTCCTCAGACTGAAAGCACTAGGCTTGAGACATCCACTGCTGCCCCCAGTGGCATAGCTGCAGCCTCCCCCCAGGACATTTTGTCCCACTGGATGGGGTGAGGGCTTCCAGGAGCAGTGGCAGGTTACAGTTTATTCTGTTTCCCCCACCTGGGGTTCCACAGTCCTCAAGCTCTGGGTTTAAATACAGAAACTCTAGTTCAGGCAGAGAGCAAAATGTGAATGAAGCCCTGGTAGCAGTTATGACATGGGGGTCCTGGAGATGGCTGGGAAGTCGGGCACCAGGGGCCATAGTGCGAGGGGAGCCTAGAGACAAAGATGGGGGTTGGGCCCCATATGCAGGGTTGACAGGTAAAATACAGGACACCCAGTTAAACTTGAATTTTAGAGAAACAATGAATAATTTTTAAGTATAAGTATGTCCCCAATATTGGACAGAACATACTTATATCTTTTAAAAGTCCATTGTTTAAAATTCAGATTTAATTGGGAGTCCTGTACATGTTTTTATTCGCTATATCTGGCAACCCTACTCATATACCACACTAGGGAATGGACCTATCCTATAGGTAGCGAAGCATTCGTGAATTTTATTTTATTTTTTATTTTTATTTTTTGGCCACACCACACAGCACGCGGCATCTTAGTTCCCTGACCAGGGATCGAACTCACGCCCCCTGCAGTGGAAGCATGGAGTCTTAACCACTGGACCGCACTTAACCACTTCCCACTAATGTGGCCGCACCACATCCCACATTAGTGGATATTAAACATGGGTATATCATGATGAAATCTGTGTCATATACAGAGCTTTCTGTCACTAGGGTGGAAGGTGGACTCATGTTAGCATAGAGGGTCTTAGAGCGGGGCAGGGTAGTGAAGGACTTTGTCACAAAAAACATAAACCAAAAAATATGCCATTTTGGATCAGACCAGTCATCTACTCAGTCCAGCATTCTGTCTGCCAGTAGCACCAAGCAGTGGTTTGTGAAAAAGAATGACATGGTAAAAAAAAAACATCAGTCTCAAGTCTGGAGACCTAGCTCTCAGCCTTGATGGAGGCCACTTGTACAGATTACTTAGCCTCCAAGCATCTGAGAGACTTCTATATACAGGACTGATTCTATTCTCAAATATTAGGGACATTTCCCCAAAGCCCCTAACACATTACAGTTTCATGGTCTAAAGACACAAATGAGATAAGGCTAGCTTCACCCTCAGAATCCTGTCTCCGAAATCAAATCTCTTCTCTCTTCTTTGCTTTTGTTCTGACTCTGCACCCAGTGTCTATGTCTCCCCGTCTCCCCTCTCTGCTTCATAATTGATTCCCTTCTCTTTGCTCCTGCATTGGAAGTCCATTTTCTCTTTACTTCATGTAACTTAAGACTCTGTATAGGCTTTTTCCCCACTGAAAATGCCATTTTACTCCTCCCTCTCCACTAAAGCTGCTTGGTCTCTTTGTTCTGCTTAAAACTCATTTTTTGTACAAAGTGTTTCTTAACCATTCTCACCTGGTTCTAATATTGGTCTGTTCGCATACTCATCTCAGGATGTGATGCCCCCCTCACACAGCATGTAACTGTGAATCCCTCTAGGTGACTGCGTTTTCTTCAATAGCTATCACTTGTGTCTTTCTGTATCTTTGTCCCTTGCAGGCCAAATGGTCCTCCTCTCCCCAGCCACTGGGTAGGGGTTCATGTGCTCCTTCCTGTTTGCCTTCCCATAATATGTGTTACAGAGCTGTAGACTGTGGGCACCGAATAAACATTGCTGAGCCCCTAAGAGCAATGGTTCATTTACTGAATAAAAAAATGTACCTGCTTGAATGGGTTAAACAAATCCTAATGTAGTCCAAAGCACTGTTTTTCTTTGATGCTGACTTGGAAAGAGGATATATTAGCAAAATGAGAAAGGGAAGCTTAGGCCAAAGATGAAATGGCCAAGAACAAAAGCATGACAATAAGCTGAAACATTGGGAAAATGAAATGTCAATTTTTGTTTCTCCTAAAGAGGATTTAAAAAGCTCGCATAAAATTTCAGTGCTTCAGACATAGTGTTGAGAGAGAGAGAGAGAGCTATATGAGAAACATTAAACCGTAGGTGGAAAAATGAAACTTGTTTTGAGGTGATTTTAATTTCAAATTCAAGGGATTCAACAAACAAATGATGTTAGTATATTTTTTAAGTGGTACTCTTAGATTTTTTTCTCTGGCCATAAATAATATATCTAGAAGAAACAAAAAAAAATCATTGCACTATTTGGGTTTTTCTGAATATCCAGAATGTCTGCTGTGATTGAACCAGGAAGACAGAATCCACTTTGAATATTTAGAACAGATGAAATTAAATACAGGGAATTGGCTACACAGAGGATAAGACTGAAAGGGACCAGTGAGGCAACCTAGGGCTTAATGACCTCAGGAAGGAACTCTCACCACTAGACTGAAGGGACAAAGGGAAGTCACAGTGTTAGCAGAGCCCAGGGCTGGCACCATCCAGAGGACACTGGGACTGTGAGGGCCTGTCCAGTGGGAACTGGGGCCATGAAACCAAAGTGGCATCTGTCCAACCTGTACTCAAAGCAGAGTAGGGAGGGTGGAGAAATGCTCTGGCTTCTTCCTTCCTCTTGCCCTCCAACCTCCTGCCAGATTCTCTCATTGCCCTAACCCATCTGTAAATCAGCAGACACAGAAGCCTAGCTAATGTTTCCATATCTGGGACACAGAGCTGAGCAGGAAATGGTGGGAAATTGATCTGAGAACAAACAGGTCTTGAACTGACATACAGGTTTCTTGTGTAGTCTCTCTTGATTCATGGCTAATTTATTTATTTACTTCATTTCTTATTTCTCAGAGGATTAGAGACAGAATCATCAACTATTATTTTTCCCCTATTTTCATATGGCATCACAGAGACACACCTTAAAATCATAAAGGGAAATAAAGAAACAGAAATGCAGTCATTTATAAGTAAAGCACAATGACCTTGAAAGTAATGCTTCTTTGCATAAAGGAAGCTTCAGCATGTGTTAGCTTGAGAATAGGCAGCTACTTCCAGTTGAAGATATAGCTGTAGATCTTTCATCCTCTAGCCGTTTCTATACAGAATGTTTAGAATGTTTCATTTCTCTGAGTTTGTGTGAGTGCATGTGTATCAAGAGAGGGGTGGCAATGCATCTGGCTTTCAAAAACAAGGGAAAAATGAATTTCTGGGGAGACATGAACAATTTGGTATAAGTGTGACTTTGTTGATAAGATTTTTTATGCTGTTTTCATTAAACATCAATAAAACATGAAGTTCCCAAAAGAAAACCTTCTGGTTAAGTACATTTCCATTTTACACTGGAGAAAAGAAAACCTATCATGTGTGAGACTTGAGACTTCACGTAAGAGAGGGGGCCTCTGTAATTAGGGCCTACAAAGGTCTATTCAAATCATGTTGTGGTTTATTATTGTGCCTTTAACTGCTCTGCACAGATGATTAGAAAAAGTCACATTTCCAACTGAGGATGCGGTGTTGAGCAGGAAAGCCTCCCTAAGTGCCACAGGAGTTGATATCCAGTGTCCAGACTAGCATACGATGGGGAGGAGAAAGAACAGAGCAGAAGCTAAAGCCAAGTTTTAATCACTTGTTGGAACCATTTTCATGCAGAATTCCACATAAAAAATATTCATTTATCCCTAAAATGATGAAAGTTGACATTATTGGGGAAAAATATTCTGCAAATGTTCATTAAACCAAGACATTGTTTAATGCACAATAGCTACGCAATAAATGGTGCTGATTAATATTGCAGAGAGAGAGAACAGGAATAATGAAATAATAGTATAGCACCACATTTATTGATTAGGACACCAAACACTTCACCAATGTGTGTAGGGAAGTGGAGCAGGCTGCAATCTAAGATTTCAAGGAGGGAATAGATGGTACGATGATAGACTGGAGGCCATTTGTTCTAAAAGTGTATTTAGGTAAAGAAGGAGAAAACAGAACAGTAGTCAAATGCTAGTAGCAGGATGAGGAGATGTTTTTATTTTCCCTTTAGCTTGGGAAGCCAGTGCATATTTGAAGGCAGAGTTGAAAGATCCCACAGAAAAAGAGAGAATGAGAGAGTGAATAATTGAAAGATCAAAACCCTGGGTAAGCTAAAAGAGGTGGTATCAGAGAGGATTAAAGACACAGGTTTCAAGGATTCTAAGTGTTGGCCTTGGAAGGATGTGAAAGCACTTTTTTTTTTTTCTGATAGTGATGAAAAGGGAAAAGAATAAGCTTATAGCAGATAGTGTTTCAGAACAGAGTTCATCATCTTGGTGAGACTTGGCCTCATCAAGAGATTGGAGATTGGACATAATGGTCAGGAGATGGCAGGGCTGTGGGTCAGAACCAGGTACGGAGAGAGGGATGAAGTCTATACAGGACAGTAGAGCATGGTACCCAACTGATGGTGACACAAAGGAGGTAACGGTCCATCACACGGCTACTGTAAGGGATGTAGCAAGGGAGAGAAGATTGGAATTCAGGTATATAGAGAACACTAGTGGAGAGGCTGGGGGCAGGTGCACATGGCAATGTACTTGCCAGCACTGGGGCATCTAGACAAGGTTTTAGCAATGGGATGGTGGTTTAGACAGAACTTTAATAATCAGGGCTAGTAAGGAGGAGAAGTGATTGCTGAGTAAGACAGTGTCCACCATGAACAAAAGGACAAAGCAGGAGGTCAGTAAGTCAAACTAGCCATAAAGTCAGAGTGGGATCAACAGCACATTCATTTACCTTGGTGCCCTGTTGCTTGAGCTACAGCCTCTGACTTGATTTGGGATCTATTCCAGAGCCTCAGGTAGGGCTGAGCTGGGATCACATGAACCTTCATGAGCATAGGGGGGAAGACAGAGTCAGAAGAAGCAGGAGTAGGCTTTCCTTTGGTCGGAAAAGCAAGAGTAGATGCCAACTGTCAAGACCTAGAGAGGTGGTAGGATTCAGTTTTGAGACCAGATAAGGTCTAGAAAAGCTCTTTTGGTGAGAGAGCACAAACAATCTCTCAGAGAGGCCCGAAAGGATTGTCAAATAGCCGAAACAGTTGGCATAAGATGCATGAATTTATAGTGGGCCAAACTCACCCTCCTTTCATGGAATAAAATGAATCATTTTATCTTCATAAAGCCTCCCCTCATAATCTTTTTAAGAAATTTATTGGCGTCAGTTTAAACCCTTTAGTTAGCTCTGCATCTACTTTGATTCAATATTAAGAAATATTTCAGTCCTGGAATGATTCTTCTAATATTCTCGGTACAATGCATCATGTCACTGAACAACAAAAACCAAACTGTTTAGATTTTCATTTTGTAAACAAGTGAAATGTATCCTTATTTCCTAATATTCAGGTTCTCAACCTAAAGTACGCTTTTTTTTTTTTCTTTCAAAAACTAAATTCCATTTGGAAAGGGCAAGAGCTTGATGCCTAAAAACAAAGCATAAAGAGTAATGTGCTAACATGGAAATAGAGTGGAAAGAAATTAGTGTAAAAGAAATCAGATGTTAAATAAGAAAAGAATGCCGAGTGCTTGCAGCCTCACAGTTTGAGAAACAGTTGGCTGGAGTGTGTCTTCTAACTGATTGATTTGAATGTCACAGGAATGGAATTAAATTATTTGCAGGCTCAGTGGCTCATCACTCAGTTGTAGCAAGAAATAAAATTGGTTGGGTATGAATTCTTCACAAAGTTGTGCCAGTTATTACAATAGGACATGATCTTATGATCATTTCCTTTCCAGCAGACAGTGGAATTGTGCTCAGCCAGGTTGGCTCTCACGGAAATCAAGCAATGTAATTTGATCTTATTATTTTAGTTAATTGATGACAAAAACTAGTGACTGCTATGTCACTAATTGGCTAATATTTATTAAAAACAAAACCAAAGCAGACAGGAAAATAGCTAACTCAGTCATGTTGAATGTTATATACATCCATCCTACCTCTTAATTTCCTTGTCATTAAATAAGTGAATTGACACTTTGTCAAAACATCAGTGAAGTCCTTTAAGATCTTTTTGTAAAAGCCTGTGTAAAAATGCCAAAAATTGTTGTTAGGAGAAACCCACAATTTTGACTCTCGTTCAAAGTTTTCAATAACAACGCTTTGTACTTAGGTCAAAATTTTCTTCTAGGGAATTGAAGAGCTAATGAATAACAATTTGCCTATTTCACAGAGAGGAATGAACATATGAAGTTACTTCTAATTTCTCATACCAACCCAATTAACTAGATTTATTGTCTGAGAAATAACCCAAGGGACTGTTAAGAATAAAGATGAGTATTAAATTTAATTTAAGCTCTCATTCTGTGGTAAATGTCAGTTTTTCCTTTTTAAGGGACATCAACAGACAGATAATGGAAGCCAATATGTCACCAAAGGCCTTTTTGTCCCACTCATTAAATGCTCTAAAGATATATATTTTCCAGACTGCAAGTTTTAGTGATTAATATGTTTATATTAAAAACAGGCCTATTTTGATGCAGAAATAATATATACATCATAGAACGACTGAATATGTGAGTAGGAAATAGTAACTTGAATATAATTCTGACAATTTTAAGTTGGTTTTGGTATTGCTTCTATCTCTGGCTTCTCTGAAAGGTAGTTGTACTTTATTTTTTAAATATGATATGAACATTCTGTTCCATTACTTAAATACCTTTATGGTTTCCTCTTACCTATCAGACAAAGTCTAAAAATATTTAACTTTAGATTCTTCATGGTCTGTCTACCACCTACCTGTCTAGCATCGATTCATGCCACTACCCTCCACAGACACTGTGGTTGTTTCCAATATCCATTCTCCCCTTCTCCATTATTAATAGAACCTTGAGTTCTAGCTGGCACCACCTAGCCATCTTCCAATCATAGCAGCTAAACCTATATCTTAACTAATACAGATATCACATTTTTAAGACCGAAAAGGTATACATAGAGAAAAAAGCCCTGCATTTTTAACCCAAAACTTACCCACATCCTCCTTATTACATTGCCCCAGGATCGGATTGTAGTCTTGTTTCTTTCCCACCAAAACTCAAGAAGCCATTAGACTTCTTGTTATAACCATACATGGACAGTATTTCAAACTAAAGTGATTCATGAGTGTGAGGCAGCTGCAAGTTAGTTCACCTCCAGCACATACACAATATATGAAGTAACAAAATCAACAGAATAGAACTTTGGCTTATAGTCAATGGAGACTAAAATTGGATCCATTACTGACATAAAGACTGCAAGTCCTCAGAAACTAAAATATCCACTAGTGTGGATCAGCAGTGTTAAAAGGGAAAAAATCAGTGAGCACCACGGAATTGTCATTACAACTAAAGACTTTTTCAGCCACTCCTGGTAAAAATTCACCAATACCATAGCACCGTGGGATTATTCTCTAGCTTTATCTGCATATTTTTCAGTTATCTGTACATATGTTTATATTTAAGGTAAACATTTAGAAAAATTTTTATAGTTCTTAACCAATCTTCTTATATTTATCAAGTCCAGAATTGAAAGACCCTCCCCCATTAGATGACATTAAGGAAATGTACCTGGCAGTCTCCCAAGGCAATAGAAACAGAAGCAAAAATAAACAAATGAACCTAATCAAACTTATAAGCTTTTTCACAGCAAAGGAAACCATGAACAAAACAAAGTGTACCAGAGTTTGCAATGCCTCCATATGCTTAGTAGAAGCAAAGTGAATTCTTTCCAGAAGAATGCCTCCTCAGTACAGACCTTAAAGTATTCCCATGTATAAAATTACAGTGGGGCTTCCCTGGTGGCGCAGTGGTTGAGAGTCCGCCTGCTGATGCAGGGGATACGGGTTCGTGCCCCGGTTCGGGAAGATCCCACATGCCGCGGAGCGGCTGGGCCCGTGAGCCATGGCCACTGGGCCTGTGCGTCCGGAGAATTACAGTGACTAGAACTCATAGTAAAAAACAAAGTTCTAGGGCTTCCCTGGTGGCGCAGTGGTTGAGAGCCCGCCTGCCGATGCAGGGGACACGGGTTCGTGCCCCAGTCCGGGAAGATCCCACATGCTGCGGAGCGGCTGGGCCCGTGAGCCATGGCCGCTGAGCCTGCGCGTCTGGAGCCTGTGCTCCGCAACGGGAGAGGCCGCAACAGTGAGAGGCCCATGTATGGCAAAACAAACAAACAAAAAAAACAAAGTTCTAAAACATAATAGCACCATGATTAAGAGTTAGCAAAAAAAGAACATCAGAACTAAACATATTTAGACTTCAGATATTAAAATTATTGGACAAAGCACATAAAATAAGTGTATTTAATATGCTTAAGACATAATAGAGAACTGAAACTGTAAGCAAGAGATTATTTTTTTAAAAAAACAGTCATTTGAAGAAATCAGATATAACTTTTCAAAATGAAATACAAAGTCATCGAAATTGTAAAACGTGATGGAAAATTACAGTAAATATGATTTAGCTATAATGGAAAATTACAAACCAGATGATAGATCCTAAAAATTTTCCTAGAATGCAGCACAGAGAGAGAGAGAGGGATAAAAACTATGAAGGAGAAGTTGAAACATGGAGGATAACTGCCTAAAATATCTCCTATTGGAGCTCTAATAGGACAGAATAAAAAACGAGGAAGAGAAAATATTTTAAAACATAATGATTGAGCACTTTGCAGAACTGAAAATGCATCTATCTTTAGATTGTATAAACCTAATGAATTCAAAACAGGACAAATAAAAAGAAATTCCATTTCAAAACATATCACAGTGAAATCCAAAGAGAAAATAAAAGATCTTACCAACAGAGAGAAAAGACATGCTAGCTAAAAGGAAGAAATAATTAATCTAATGGCCTGCCTTCTTGATAGCAAAAATGGAAGGCAGAAGACAAGGGAATTAGTAGCATTAATTTGCTGAGAGAAAATAACTCTTAATTCAGAACTGTATACTCAAACACTCAAAAAGTAGAGTTAAAGAAACACATTTTTAGAAAAACAAAAACTGAGAGTTTAATACCAGTAGAATCTCAGTAAAGCAAAAATCTAAAGGATGGATTTTATAAAGATAAAAATATTTTCCCAGAGAAAAGTTCTCAGATGCAAGGACTAATAAAGAAAATGCTTTAAATGAGAATAAATCTAAACAAATATTGAACAAAGCAAAAATGTTTATGTTCAATTTGGAGAATAAAAATAATTGAAAGTTGCAAAGAACCATGAATTGTCAAACTGGATTTAAGAAAATAGTACAGCTCTAGCTGTATATAAGAGCCATACCTAAAACATAAAGGCACAGACAAGTTGGAAAGGATGAAAAAAAGATATACCGGAAAAATGCTAATTAAATGAAAGCTGGTGAAGTTGATTTATACTACACAAATACAAGTTAAGGCAAAAAACATTACTAGAGATAGAGAAGTTCACTGTATAATGATCAAACTTTCAGTTCACCAGAAAGATTTAACACTTCCAAGCTTTTAGGCACTAATAATATTGATAATATATCTTGAATTCTATTATGAAACTAGTAATATAATTATACCACTAATAAAATAAAATTATAAAAATAACTTGTCACTCAAAAAATCAGTGGATTAATATTCATAAGTAAGACTGTCCCTAAGTGCCTTTTCACAGGTTATCCTTATCTGCTTTGGTCCTCAAAGTTATTGAGCCTCACAAGATGAGTTGTGAACTGTTGTCTCTTTTTCTATGCCAGGATTAGAATGCTCTCCCTCAAATGATTGCTAGAATTTATCTCTAAAACTCTCTGTACATAGCATCTTCCTTCTGTGAAGATTTTTTAAACTAATTATTTAATGGTTTTAATAGTTATAGAGGTACTCACAATTTCTGTTTTGTCTTGAGTCAATTTAGATAAATTGTATTATTTTATGAAAAGAACCATTTCTTCAGAGTTTTCAAAATTTGGGGAATCAGAACATTTTTTAAAATCTCTGCAGTATCTGCAGTTTTCATCCTTTAAAGTGTTTCTTTGAACCTTATCTCTTGTTTTCTTGATCAGACTATCCAGAGAGCTGTCAATTTTTTTGATCTCTTCAAAAACCAATTTTTAGCTTTGATGTCTTTTTCTAGTTCATTATTTTTACTTTATTTTTACTCTTTTCTTCTACTTTCTTTGAATTTATTCTATTATTCTTAACCAGCTTTTTAAGATAGATGCCTAGCTTATTAATCTTTTCTCATAAAAAATTTCAATCTAAAAATTTCCCGCTGCATACCACACACCGACATTTCCAAAGTTTCAAGTTATAATATTTTCTTTATTATGCAATTCTAAGTAACTTTTAATTTCCAATTTGTTTTTTTCTTTAAAACATGAGCTATTAAAATGTTTTTTTAATTTCCCAAATTATCTTTGTTTTGTTCTGTATGTATATATGTGATTGTGAAATTTATTTTTCTTTTTTCATTTCAGTTTAATCTAATTGTGGTTAGAGGTGGAATTTCATGTGAAATCAATTCTTTGGAAATTACTCTAACTTCCTATATGGCCAAAGCATTGTTGTATTTTGGTAAATGTTCCTTGTAACTTGAAAAGAACTAGGTTCAGGATTTTCTATGTATTCATTATATCAGTGTTTACCAAACTTCCTGTGTGATAAGAGTCATCTGAGGCTCTTTTTTAAAATACAACTTTCTGAGTCTCTCTTCTGGAAATTCTCATTCAGTAGATTTGATCAGGGAGGTTTGGGAAATCCTACAGTAAGCCAAACAATTTTGTTGTTACATTCAAATTTTTCTTATTTGTACTGATCTATGTCAATTTGATCTATCACTTATTGAGAGAGCTGTGTTCAAATATTTCAGTATGATGGTGTGTTTTTTTATTTTTACTTTTAATTTTGTCAATTTTAAATATACACTTTACACACACACACACACACACACACACACACACACCCATTCTGTAGGTCTATTAAATTCTCTTCAACTTCTATGTCCTCAGTTTGTAAAATACAGAAGCAGAAATAGTAATTATTTGAAAGAATCTTAGGACAAATAAATGGAAAATGCATGTAAACAAAGTGCCTGGTCTGCTTCTGTAACTGCTATTAGTTCATGGCAGTTACTTTCTATCAGGTTGCTTTCAACACTAGAATTATCTGCTAGGTATGTTCATTTAGTCCATATTACAGAGACAGTCTGTTTTATTCTGAGATCAAACCACCCATCAAAACTCCATATGCGTGGACTATATTACCTTCCCTTCCCACAAACATGTCAATAACTATTTTCCCTGAATTAAGATGAGAGATTATGCTGTTGGCTTCCCTTAGGACACACTCCTGGGCAAGGCTTATTGTGCTTGTCCTGAGGACATTGTTCACATCTTCCACCAGTGTCCCCAACACAAAGACCCCGGAGAGAATACTTTGGGAGCTGATTGTTAAGCAGAATCTGTGATCCTCCTGAGGACCTTTGGTGCCTTTTTCTTGACCTTCAGGTATAATGAAAACTATTTAACTGTCTCTGTTTACATTATTATTTTGTCATTCCTAAAGCTCAGAGCTAAGTTCATGGCTTTGTGATAAGCAACTAAGTGGAAATTTGTAACCTACTTAGGCATAATATATTCTCCCTAACACTTTCCCCAGTCCATTTACATTTCTTACGATAACTGAGATTTTCCCTGTCTTATTGCCT
Source organism: Physeter macrocephalus (assembly GCF_002837175.3). Taxonomy (NCBI): domain Eukaryota; kingdom Metazoa; phylum Chordata; class Mammalia; order Artiodactyla; family Physeteridae; genus Physeter; species Physeter macrocephalus. Next base: position 32,591,093 of record NC_041218.1, read on the forward strand.
TATTTCTTAATTTTTGCTTTGCTAATTTGTTGCATGTATTTGCCATTAGCACCTAAGGTCTTTGTGGAATAAGCAGAGATATAAGCACATACACAGGTATATAAATGATAAATACACATAATGTGCAGATAGATGCATAACTAATGTATGAATTTAATTTATAGACCAAATGGAGAAGATGGCTGAACCTGAGGCCTTCATGCCAGTATCAAAACCCTGTACTAGAATAAACAAACCATAGAGCTGTTACATAAAATATTTATATTATTCAAAGAGATAGAAAAGAAGTGCCTCCCTTAATTCAGTGATATATTAATACAACTATAGTTTTTAAAGCAAGGTTAAAAACTTACAGGATTTATGAGTTTTCTTCTATACGTATTGCTTCTAGAGTCATAGAAGGATTATGTCACTCTTTGTATTGAAGACTTACTTATGGCTCTGTTAGCCAAAATGCCATTTTTAAAAGAAATGGCTTATTTTCAGAATAGTATCTTGTTTGCATAAATGTATCTACTGGGAAAAAAGGAAGAAATCTTATGTGCTTCACTAGAGTCCGCATTATTCTGGCAGTTTCTCTAAATGCATTCTTGGAGAACCATGTAGCCTGCTTCTCTTATTCCAAGTCTAAGATACTCTCCTCTGAAACATCCTGTTGGTGATTATGTAGGCCCAGCTGTTTACAGTGGGTTACTGGAAATGTTTGTAAAACAATTAAAACTTTCATCATGCCTCCTAACCTCCTGTCTTCTTAACATTAAAACCACCCTTTGTAATTACCTTGTTTTTCTCACATTGACTGGATCTGAAGGGAACATTTATTTATGCCATAGCAAACACAGCTTAACTGGTATTTTGGCTGACAGAACAGCTTTGTTTCTGTGCTCGTATAGCCTCTTCTTCTGACAGCAGAACTTGGGGAGCTAGCCTTCTTAGCAAACTGCCTTTGCAATGCCAGGGGAAGACAGAGACATCCTGTTATTACAGGAACACAAAATTGGTTGAGGGTTACTTCATTTTTCATTTATTGACTTAAGGAGAAAATGGCCCAGTGTAATATTACTTCAGAAATCAATAGAGATTGCACTATAGTCAACTTTCAAAGAATAAAAATAAAATTCAAAAACCAATTATTTCATCTGGTAGTGGTGGCTTTAGGGCACTATAAGTTGTCTTTCAGGATCTTCATGGGGTCCACAAAGACTGAGAAGGGTAATGAAGCATGTCTGTCCAGAGGGAGGCTAGATAAACATGGTTTAAGATTAAATTGTTCCCTAGCAAAACAAGAGTTATTAGATCACCTCTTGCAGAATCAATCATTTTTGTAAATACAAATAAGAACAGATGAAACATTGGACATTCTTCTTCAACTAGAAACAGTGTGGTTTGCAGTTTCTGTTGAAAAGGGTCTTGATTTTAAAACAAACAAAAAATTAAAACCCAACAACCAAATGAAAACTGTGAAGGCTCTTCTCCACTTAGATAATTCTGTTTCAGATACTTCTGGAGTATTTATGGGAAACTACATTCTGTTTTGAAAGTCCATTGTTGGGCTATTTTTCTTCTTGTTTATAACTCCCTCATGGCATTGTTCAGATTACTGTCCCCAGAACAAAAGAGATGTAACACCATTTTTAAAATGACAATATCTCCCTAATTCCCTGTTATGCCCTTAACAATACACATCATTCTCTGTATACTATAATTTTGAACAGAAAATTATGAAAAAGGAGTTAATGGTCTTTGTAGCACCTGACAAATATAAGTCTTAAGTGGCACTTGAAGCCAGTTAAACCCCCTTCAGTCTTCTTTGTAAGCTGTACCGTCCTGGCAAAATGAGGGGGAAGGGAAAATGAGATGAAGCCTCTGTGTCTTTCTAGAGTGTATGAGTCGACCTTACAGCCAGAGAGCAGAGCTGTGGGTTCGTTTAGTCCCTCTGTTTTCCCATAACTACACTGCAAGCTTGTTATCACAGTTGTCATGTGGTTGGTGAGTGTCTGTCTTTATACCAGAAGCACTTAATAGGTTTCTGTAGGAAGGCAAATCACTCGGGAGATGGATTACATTAATTTAGGGGTTTGCAATCTTGGCCCTGTCCCGACTCTTTCCATGTGTAATCTTGAGCCTCAAATTCTCCAAAGATAGGGAAACTAATGCTTACCAGCTGCTTATAAGGAGGGGAAGATCAAATATATAAAGTAATTTGAGCTCCTCATTAACAGAAATCATCTATCAATGTATAATACTCATTATGAAAAAGAATTAGCCTGTCCACAATTTGCTTTTATTTTACTTTCCATTAATTGTATCGTGTATAGTCGACAAGGACTCCACAAGGAAATGCAATTAGCATTGTCAGTGTTAATGATGACTGAGGGTTGACAGGGAGCTAGATGTCTATAAGAAATTCAGAAAAAAAAAAAACCTCACTGACTCTAATAAATTTATGATCTAATTTAAAGAAAGTAACAATCGCTCAATTTCACTGAAATGTTAAAAGTTAAAGAGCTGACTTATAATGTGATCAAAAACAAGAAGTCAGGATGATAAAGGAGTGAAAAATGTATACACAAGGCAAAGTTAAAGACATAAAATATTTGACAGGAAAAGTGGAGAACTGAGACTGAACTAGTAATAATGGTTTGCAGGCTTGTAATGAGTCCATGTTTTGGGGCCAAGTTAAGCAATTCTGGGCTTTTTTTCTCTTGGTTCTCTCTTCCCATGCTCACTCTTTTGAATAGGCCCAAGCCACTCCTTTCATTTATTCATTTATGTACTTCTTTCATATATTTTTTATTATCTACTATATATAAAAACTATGCTATGTGTGTCGGCGATAGAAAAATACACATGACATAGTCACCTGTTCTCAAAGAAAACAATGTCTCAGTAGGAAGAATAAGACATAAACACAAATCCCTCCTATTTAAGAAAGTATGAGAAAAACTAATACAAGAGAGAAAGGAAAGGAAAAAAGTTCATTTCCAGCTAGTATGATCAGGGAAGCCTTTGAAGAAAGTTGTTTCCATCTGACTCATGCTTATTTCCCATCACTACTGAAAAACTCATTACTTCTTATACAGATAAATTGAGTAATGCCGAAATTAAGATAAACCGGTATGACAACACCAGGTTTCAGATTATCTCTGTTTCTTCCAAGCAGCAAAAACATTCTGTCATCTTAGCTGGTCTCTATTTTGTGAAGTCAGTCTTCAGCTCCCCTAGGCATGTCCTAATAAACAAGTGTCACTTCTTGCACACAGGCTTGGGTCGCTATCCTAATAGACCTGGATGCTTTAATGACTTCTTGCTCCCTACTGGATCTTGTTTGGGAATTAACATAGAAGGTTAATGTTACTGGCCACCTGCATTTATCATTTCTTAAGGTTGTGTTGGAAAACTAAATGACCAAATCAGATTATGACAATGATGGTAAAACAAAGGAGATTATTTAGCCACTAAGCCTCTGGATGAGAGCAGGACTTGATAAAACAAAGACCCCCAAAGGATGGTGACTCAGACTGCATATCAAGTATCTAGGGATTACAGTTTTTTTCCCTTTTAAAAAGTCTGTCTTACTCTTTTGAACAGGAAGAAATGTTAAGTGAAATAAACGAGTACAATAATTTTTCCAGAATAACAATAACATGGTTTCTTTGGACCTTGTTCGTGACCTCACTGAACACTCATGTCAATAAACTGAGAGACAGTTTTCTCATAGAAAAAAATATACAGTGTGCCCAGAAATAAACCCATGCATATGTAGTCAACTAATCTTTGACAAGAGCGCCCAGAGTACACAATGGAGAAAAGATAGTTTCTTCAATAAACAGTGTTGGAAAAACTGGATATCCACATGCAAAAGAAGGAGATTGAACCCTTATCTTACATTGTACACAAAAATCAACTCAAAATGAATTAAACCTTAAGTGTAGGACCTGAAACCATAAAACTCCTAGAAGAAAACATAAGGAAAAATCTCCTTGATAATGATTGTCTTAGCTATGATTTTTTTGGATATGCAAAAGTACAGGCAACAGAAACAAAAATAAACAAGTGGGACTACAACAAACTAAAAAGCTTCTGTACAGCAAAGGAAACAATCAGCAAAATGAAAAGACAACCTATGAAATAGAAGAAAACATCTACATACTATATATCTGGTAAGGGGTTAATATCTAAAATATACAAGAAACGCACACAGCTCAATAGCAAAAAAACAAATAGCCTGATTTAAAAATGGGAAAGGGACCTGAATAGACATCTTTCCAAAGAAGATATACAAATGGCCAATAGATAGATGAAAAAGTGCTCAGTATTGCTCATCATCAGGGAAATGTAAATCTAAACCACAGTGAGATGTCACCTTACACCTGTTAGGATAGCTATTATCATAAGACATAAATGTTGGTGGTGGTGTGGAGAAAAGGAGAAATGTGTACACTGTTGGTGAGAATGTAAATTGGTACAATAATTATGAAAAACAGTCTGGAGACTCCTCACCTCAAAAAATTAAAAATAGTTCTATCATTTGATCCAGCAATTTCACTTCTGGGTATGTATCTGAAGGAAATGAGATCACTATCTCAAAGAGCTATGTTCACTCCTGTGTTCATTGCAGGATTATTCACAATAGCCAAGACATGGACACAGCCTAAGTGTGTCAAAAGATGAATGGGTAAAGAAAATGTGGTATATGTATACATGGAATATTATTTAGCCATAAAAAGAAGAAAATCCTGCCATTGTGACCACATGGATGAACCTGGAGGGTATTATGCTAGATGAAATAAGCCAGACACAAAAGGACAAATACTGTATTGATATTATCTCACCTATATGTGGAATCTAAAAAAGCTGAGCTCCAACATAGCAATTAGCAGAGACATGCAAATCAAAACTACAACGAGGGATCACCTGGCACTGGTGTGAATAACCATCATCAAAAATCAACAATGAAAAAATAGTGTAGAGGGCATGGAGAAAAGTAAACCCTTTTATGGTGATGGTGGGATGTAATGGTAACAGCCGTTACAGAGAACATTATGGAAGTGCGTTTAGCAGGTAAAAATAGAGCTGCCATGTGATCTGGCAGTGCTACCCCTAAGACTATATGCGGAGAATAGCGGAATTCGTAACGACACATGCACCCAAGCGTGCACTGCAGCACCATTTACAGTACCCAAGATGTGGGGATATACATAATGTCCATGGAAAGATGAACAGTTTAAAAAAGATGTGATACATGTACACAATGGTATATGACACTGCCATGTAAATGAATGAAATAATGCCATTTGCAGGAACATAGAGAAAACTGGAGATAATCATACTAAGTAAAGTAAATCAGAAGCAGAAAGACAAATATTATATGATATCACTTAGAGTTGGAATCTAAAAATACACACCACTGAAATAATTTAGAAAACATAAACAGATTCAGGGGCTTAAAAAGCAAACATATGGTTACTAAGTGGATAAAAGGGGATAAGGGATAAATTAGAAGGATGGGATTAACAAATAAAAACTATTTCATATAAAACAGATATTCAACTAGGATTTATGTATACCGAGGAAGGGCTATCAACACTCTCTAATAACCTATATGGGAATAGAAGCCGAACATGCATAGATATATGTATATGTATAAATGAAAATGATTCTGTATACCTGCAACATACACAGCATTGTATATCCATGTTACTCCAATAAAAACTAAAAATTACTCTAAAAAAAATAAATAAATAAAAATAAATTTAAAAGCTGAACTCATAGAACTAGAGAGTAGAATGGTGGCTACCAAGGCCTGGGGTGGAGAAAATAGACAGATGTTGGTCGAAGGGTATAAACTTTCACTTATAAGATGAATAAGCTGTAAGGATCTAATGTATAGCATGGTGACTATAGTTAATAATACTATATTCTAGAGTTGAAATTTGCTGAGAGTAGATCTTAAGTATTCTCACAACAACAACAACAAGAAAAAGCTTTTTAAACGGTAGCTATGTGAGGTGATAGATGAGTTCATTAACTTGATTGTGATAATCATTTTACAAAGTATATGCATATTAAATCATAACGTACACCTTAAAATAAAGCACATTGTACAACCTAACCATATTTAATTTTTATTTGCCAGTCATACCTCAATAGAGCTGGAAATAAAAAGAAAAAATATACAGTGTGATCTGAAAGGTGCTACCAAAAAAAGGCAGAAGGGCAGAGATAATCATGAAATAAGACAAATCACTATTTGAACAGGATTTTTTTCTATGGAAGAGTCATTCCTCTTCTCTCTGAAGTTGATATTTCTTCTCTTTGAAGAAAATGAGAAATTTTTGGTGTGTTGAAGCTAAAGAGTTACTATTTATTGAGTGCCTGCTTCATACTAAGCAGTTTATATGCTTTAGTTAATCCTTACATCTACTGTGCAGTATTATCTTCATTTTACAGGAGAGGAAATAGAGGCCCGAGAATGGGTGTCTTGAATCAGGGTATCTGATTAGTAAGTGCTGGAGGCACTATCCACACACACAACTATCTCACTTGAAATTTGTACATGTTCCTGTAGGTCATAATGCCACAGAGACCCTTCAGGATAATGGCTGTACCTTAATACTTGGGAGTTAAATGTGATCATAGTGGAAGGTAAATTTAAAAATCAAAGAAAATCATGCAGTCCTCCAAAAGTAGAAATAAAACCAAGAGAATGGCTTGCTAGCATACAATTAAAATTTGATGGTTATTAATACATTGCACATTATTTTTCTAAAGTCTCTTGAAAATGTCGAAGTGTAGAGTTCACATCCTCCGATGCTCTTTTGTGGCCTTATATATTTATTCTGGAGTCCTTCCAGGAACAGTCACTAAAAGAGCTCTGGTGTTTGTGACGTTTCTGAGGAGTTTGGCAAGGCTCGAGTTCATGAGCTGTCTGTGTTTCAGCTGTCCTTGCTCTGCTGACCTATTCTTAACTGGCTTTCGACTTTCCTGCCTCAAGTTCCATTTTCTTCATGACACAGGCTTGACTTTACACAAATCACTTAACCTTTTACAATTTCCGCTTTAAAAGAAAGAATGGAAATCATGTTCAAAGTTTCTGCAGCTCTAACATTTGGTAAATTAGAACTTAAAGTTCTCCTTATATTTTTATAGAACAGATATTTATGTATTAATTTTGGTTGGCTAACCAGTTATTTTGAAAATTATCAGTGAAATTCCAGCAACCATGGAACAACTGTGAAGATTCTCAAATAGGTTATTCATCTATTGTGAAAAAAAAAAGATTATTAATGGATGTAAACTTGGTTTATTATTTAAAAACTAGCTTGCATAACTATTAAATACATAATATTTGGTTAAAAATAAGCCACTGTTTAAGTCCATAGAGATTTAACTGAACACAAATCTATTTTTTGAGGATTAAAGACAGCACACTCCAAACTGCAGCATTATGTAATCTAAATATAAAACCGAGCAGTTAAGAAAAATAATATGAGAAAGTCTTTATAATCTTTATGTAAGGTTTCTGTTTGTTTTTCTTCCTTTTTTTTTTGTATTTTGCTTGTCCTTCTCAATGAAAAAAATATTAGCAACATCTTATACGTGTATGGTCTTTATGGTTTGCAAAACACTTCCATATGCAGTGGAGTTACATCTTATGTGGGGATTATGTCCTGAAATCATTTCATAAAGTAAAAATCACATATGGATAAAATTACCCATGAAAATCTTAGCCCATAAAGAATGGCATGCATGGTTTTATACATTTAAAAAATATATATACATGTATGAAGGTAATATCTATAGTGTGATTATACAGTAAAATATAGTATACACAGTTCATTTCTCAAAGTATTAATTGCATAAAAGAGGCACATAGTTATGTATTTCAATTTCATGGGAGAATGAACATTATTTGTATAACATAAACACAAACATGGCACCGCTCCACTGTATGGATTTCACAAGATGTGTAGCCCTTAGGTAAGCTACAGATTATTATACACCTATATAGAGGAAAATAAGGCTTTGAGTAGTTTTAAAGCTTGTCTAAAGCCTCAAAGCTAATAAGTGACAAAGCTACAATTCAAATCTTTAAAACTTAGAAGCAGTTGTCTGTCTACTATCTCATGATTGGCTCCATATTTATTACTTTCTGGCTGAAGTATATAAACTTTTTTCTCAGGTTTATAAACTGAATTTTTCATGTTTTTTTCACTACAATTTATTTTCTCAGAAAAAATTCTCTTCTTCAAATCATCCATTTCACTGATAATTCAGAATAAGAAAAGGTCAAAAAATGCTATTATAGGGGCTTCCCTGGTGGCGCAGTGGTTGCGCGTCCGCCTGCCGATGCAGGGGAACCGGGTTCGCGCCCCGGTTTGGGAGGATCCCACATGCCGCGGAGCGGCTGGGCCCGTGAGCCGTGGCCGTTGGACAAAAAAAAAAAAAAAAAAAAAAAAAAAAAAAAAATGCTATTATATTTGATAGGAAAAGTCTGTTAATTAGATTTAATCTGGCTCACCTACGAACTGGCATTCTAAGTTAGCTATTAGGCTACTTTATTATTTATGTATTTATAGTTTTGGCTGCGTTGAGTCTTTGCTGCTGCGGTGCGAGGGCTTCTCATTGCGGTGGCTTCTCTTGTTGCAGACCGTGGGCTCTAGGTGCGTGGGCTTCAGTAGTTGTGGCACGTGGGCTTAGTTGCTCCACGTATTAGGCTACTTTAAATGTGTGAGACTTCATTGAGGAAAATTTTTTGTCAGTTATGTCTCCACTTCTGAGGCAAGAGTGGGTAAACTAGATATTTCACTGCAAATAAAGAGGTCACTATTTCCTCTCCTCAGGTCTGACCCAAAAATGAATTTTAAAATTTCCAAGAAAATGTGGGTCAGCTGATATGAATAATGGTGATTAACATCTTGATTCTTATCTGTTGATACATAAAGATTCATTTCAGGAGAAACTTTTTGTTTAAGCTTTATACTGAACCCCCTACAGTGCCATTTGCTTTCTTGGTCATTTGCCTCCTTCCATTGTTCTATCTCTTGGAAATAACAGCAGTTTGTATGCTTTGGAGGTACACATTGAGATATGGCTTATGAGAACAACCAATTTTGGTCTTCCCAAAGGCTGAGACATAGAATTATAAACCTTGACTGCACTTTGTATCAATTAATAGTCTGGGTTCACAGTTAAGTCAAGTCACACCCTAACCTCCATAGTCATTATCTCCCGCATAGGAAATAGAATAGTGGCAGATTTGAAATGTACATGAAATAGATAATGCAGTTGTGAATGTATTAAGGTGGAAGTTATAAATACATTTATTAATTGACTCTGTTGGAAATCAAGAAATTTGTGTTTATGGAATTTTTCTTGTTCAGACATCTTGTATGTTGCTTTTCCAAAGCAGAGCAAACACCTTTTGGAAGTAAGCCCTTGCTATCCTTTCAGTTCTTTCTTTTTTTTTTTTTTTTTTTTTTTT
>NC_041218.1:32601707-32602643 GCF_002837175.3 Physeter macrocephalus
AGAGGCCACAGCAGAGGGAGGTCCGCATACCACAAAAAAAAAAAAAAAAAAAAAAAAAAAAAAAAATGCTATTATATTTGATAGGAAAAGTCTGTTAATTAGATTTAATCTGGCTCACCTACGAACTGGCATTCTAAGTTACGTATTAGGCTACTTTAAATGTGTGAGACTTCATTGAGGAAAATTTTTTGTCAGTTATGTCTCCACTTCTGAGGCAAGAGTGGGTAAACTAGATATTTAACTGCAAATAAAGAGGTCACTATTTCCTCTCCTCAGGTCTGACCCAAAAATGAATTTTAAAATTTCCAAGAAAATGTGGGTCAGCTGATATGAATAATGGTGATTAACATCTTGATTCTTATCTGTTGATACATAAAGATTCATTTCAGGAGAAACTTTTTGTTTAAGCTTTATACTGAACCCCCTACAGTGCCATTTGCTTTCTTGGTCATTTGCCTCCTTCCATTGTTCTATCTCTTGGAAATAACAGCAGTTTGTATGCTTTGGAGGTACACATTGAGATATGGCTTATGAGAACAACCAATTTTGGTCTTCCCAAAGGCTGAGACATAGAATTATAAACCTTGACTGCACTTTGTATCAATTAATAGTCTGGGTTCACAGTTAAGTCAAGTCACACCCTAACCTCCATAGTCATTATCTCCCGCATAGGAAATAGAATAGTGGCAGATTTGAAATGTACATGAAATAGATAATGCAGTTGTGAATGTATTAAGGTGGAAGTTATAAATACATTTATTAATTGACTCTGTTGGAAATCAAGAAATTTGTGTTTATGGAATTTTTCTTGTTCAGACATCTTGTATGTTGCTTTTCCAAAGCAGAGCAAACACCTTTTGGAAGTAAGCCCTTGCTATCCTTTCAGTTCTTTCTTTTTTTTTTTTTTTTTTTTTTTTTGCGGTACGCGGGCCTCTC
>NC_041218.1:32602859-32623705 GCF_002837175.3 Physeter macrocephalus
CCCGTTGCGGAGCACAGGCTCCGGACGCGCAGGCTCAGCGGCCATGGCTCACGGGCCCAGCCGCTCCGCGGCACGTGGGATCTTCCCGGACTGGGGCACGAAGCCGTGTCCCCTGCATCGGCAGGCAGACTCTCAACCACTGCACCACCAGGGAAGCCCTGTTATTAATTTATTGATTCATGAAGAGGTACTGAGAATCTACGGTGTGCCAGGAATTTTTGCTCTTTTTTACCACACTGCTACTAGGACAGTTGGGTAGGATTATAGTTTTATTGGAAATGTGAAATGATAAGTGAATGGTGTAATTTGAGCTAGTGTATGAGGGAGTTCAGGTTTTGGTCATTGTGAGAGACTTGCTAAGGGTGATTCCCAGGAATAAAATTCCCAGGAGCTGCCTTTCACACGGCCTGGCTGAAATTGGGCAAGGATAGATAGTAAGAAAGGAGATCTGGGACAAGTAAACCTTAACTGTCTCACTGTGTATTTTCTTTGGAAGATAAGAGACATTTTTCCCAAAAAAGTTGGCAATTAACAGAAAAAGAGAAAAACATACAATGAGGCACAGGAATGGTAGATTGTGTCCTGTAAGGGCCAGCTTCACGGACGTGTGATTTGTGCAGCCTCACAGGACCCGGCATTTAGAAGGCCCCTGTGCATAATTTCATCTTGAAATTCTGCACGGGCCATCTTGAAATTCTCAATAATTTTTCAACAGGAGTTTCCAGATTTCCATTTTTACTGGGCCCAGCAAATTATGTAGCTTCCCTGCTCTTACTTCTCTTTGCAGGGTCTGTTCTGCCTCGCTCCTCCACAACTCTGACATTCCTCATCCTTCCCTGCTCTCTTTGACGTGGGCTCCACTGCCAGAACCTGCTTCTTGTATCCAAACTCATCCCTAATTTAGATCAGGTTTGCATAATAAATTCTCCCTCTGGAATTCAACTTCAGGTAGACTCATTTGGAAAAATGGAATACTGAATATACAACTGCCTTTTTCTATTTAATACTATTTTGAGGATATGTTTTTATATCAGTAAATATGTCTGTCCTGTTCTTTTTTATACCAGTAAAATCCATATGTAACCCAGATGATATGCCCATTGGGGGGGTCCCCTAACCGTGAGAGATCTGGTTAAATTTGGTCCAAACCCCAATTCCACAGTCCTGTGAGAGAAATCCCATGGTTTTTTCTAGCTCCTGTGCATACTTCTTCAGGGTCCTCATCTGCGTATGTCTTTGTGCTGTATTAGTCCAGGACAAAGGTCTGGCTGCTTTACCAGTTTCACAAGATATCTGATAACATACATTTTGTGATTTGTGTGTGCATTTTGCTGAAGATTTGAGGAGACTAGGGCTGAGGGGTGAAGTTCTTGAAATGGAATAAACAGTTGTCTGCAATCTAGCTGTTCTTTGTTCTCCTTCTCTCTCATCTCCCTTCTTTCTCCAAAGTAACAAGTACATTTTTGCGCTTGCTTTACAATCAAAATATTCATCAGTATCAATATTCTGTTAAGGTCTTACATTCTACCTGAAGTACTTTCCCCATCATAGTTCCCATCCTAAGAGAAATGTTTGTTAAAAACGTTTTATAACAACAGTTTAAATTGTTACCAGTAGTTTTTCCAGAGAGGTGAAAATGCATTTTTCCTTATGACTTACATTTTATGATTTTTGGAATTTTTATACAAAATTGGCAAAAAATGACCTACATTTTTCAAACTGGGCATGAATATGTATTTCAGATGTTACTGCCTTATTCTGAAGTCCTTTGTTTTCTTTTTTCTCTTCTAAAAATATTTGTTAGTTATGAAAGAAGCTTCTCTCTGTGGGTCACAGAGAGACTTATTCTTTATTTTCTCTTAAGAAAAGTGTAAATGAGTTTCTGCACTTTTCAATATTAGAGGTTTGGTGGGAAAATATATTACAGTTCAAAGCAATATTAGAAAACCCTTAACCCTCAGTTCCCATCAATAACATGTGTATTCATTAAATATTTTTCCTAAATACCATATTTTGAAGGGATGCTTTCATGAGCTGACAGTGTATTTTCAATTCACTGATCACCTTTGCACTGATTTATTTAGACCCCATCGATACATGCTACATAATTACAGATATACATTTGATAATGTATGGGTTTGATTTCATTATGCAAATAACTTTCCCAATGTAGTTGTTTATGAGAATCAAGCACTCTGTTGAGAGTCAGAAAGAATGATTTATAAACTGTTCCGCACTAACCAGTACTTCATGCATGGACAGTCATTTCCTTCTCTTAATTGGAAACTAGCCAATTAGCCTACATATAATTAGTTTGCACATCAAGCAAATGAGCTATTGAATAAAAACACCATATAATGTAGGACCAATTAAGGGTCAATCTGCTGGAGTAAACAAGCTCATAACCAGACCCCTCCACTCCAAAGAAAAAGGAGAAATAAAATATTTTTTAAAATACAGTTATAAATTCATACTAGCCTTATACCATATCTAAAAACTAACTTAAATCATAGGCTTAAAATTACCAAGCTTTTTTAAAAAAACAAGAGAAAATCTTTGTGAACATGGGTTAGACAAAGATTTTGTAGATATAACAACAAAAACACAATCCACAAAAGAATATATTAAGAAATTGGAATTTGTCAAAAATTTTTAAATTCTGCTCTTTGAAAGACATTATTAAGACAATGAAAAGATAAGCCTTAGATTAGGAGAAAGTATTTGCAAATCATATAGTCGATAATGGAGTAGCATCTAGAATGTATAAAGAATCTAAAATCCCAACAATAAGAAAACAACCCAAATTTTAAATAATGGGCAAAAGTTTCGAGCAGATACTTTACAAGAAAACAAACAAAATAAAACAAAGACAAGAAAACAGCATACAGAATGCAAATAAGCACATGAAAAGATGTTCAACCTCATGAGTCATTAGGAAATGCAAATTAAAACCACAGTGAGCTACTACTACACACCATAAGAATGGCTATATCACTTATCTATGGCCCAAGCAAAAATTATCAAGATAATTATAACTGGTGCTATACTGCAAGAGGGAGAAACATATAGAATTTTTCTACCCACATGAAATAGAACGTCCAAACCTCTAACCCAGAGTTTTTAATTAGGAACCTAAGTACCCCTACAGGATGAATGACTGGAGTTTGAGAAGCCTATAAACTTCCTGAAGTTATACATAAAATAGTATGTGCATACCTGTATATGCATTTTGGGGGGAAAGGAAATAAGGATATCATTAAGTTTTCAATGAGGTCATTTTAACGAAAATGGCAACAACACCCAAAAAGATTAAGAACTCACCCTAACCGATAGCCTAATTGAGCCAAACAACCCAGAGAGCTGAATGCGGCAACCATGAAACCACTGAAGAGGGAGAGGTGTTGATAAAAATAAGGTCCCTTGGAAGATAACTCACAGTGGAAAATTATAAAGCACACAAGGAAATCCCTACCATTTCAAATAGTCAAAAGATTCATACACTGGAAGGACTCACAAATGATAAAATATAAGATAACATTCTGCATTTAAAATAAGTATGTTCAAATTTCTCAGAGAGATATAAAAGTGAGTAGCATACTGGAAACAAGAATATAAAGTTATAAAACAAGAGCATGAATATATGAAAAAAGACCAACTATAAATAATAGAAATGGAAAAAAATGGTTACTGAAAGTAAAACAGGATCTTAGATAAAATAAAAAGTAAACTAGACATAGGAAAATAAAAGTAGGCCTTAAAAGATAGGACAAAAGGAATCACTCAGAATACAACATAGGAAGAGAAGGAGATGGAAAATATGAGACATTAAAGAAAACGGAGGATAGATTGAGAAGTTCCAAGATACAGGTAAGAATACAAGAGAAGAGATAATGGAATGAAAAAATATCTGCGAAAATGATATCTGAAATTTTTTCAAGAATTGAGGAAAGGCATGAATCCTCAGATTGAAAGAAATCTTATCAAATGTTGAACAAGGTAAATAAATTTTTTTAAAAATACACTACTAGACATATCATGGTGAAATTTCAAACTATCAAGTAAATATAAAATGAAAATATGAAATGTAAATATGAAAAGCTACTAGAGAGAAATTATAGACTACCTATAATGCAATGACACTAGGTTGAACACAGGCTTCTTATTAGCAGAAATAAATAAGTGTCCAAAGATAACAAAATAATATATTCCAAGTGCTAAGGGAGACTAATTCTTATTCAAGACCAAGTGCAAAATAAATACATTTTCAGGCACATAACGACTAAGACCTCTCACTGGAAGAATTAGTTGCAAAAATAACAACAACAACAAAAATTAATTCAAAAAGAAGATGCAAAGAGCAACAGTGGACAAAGAAATTATTTAAAGATGTAAATTCAAATAAATATTAACCAGGAAAAAATATACTGACAATAATTTATGAAGGATGAAAATGGGCCTTAACTGCAGTTCTAGGTTACCCTCACGCCAGTTGCGAGGAGGTAGTTTTGTAGGACACTAGAATTCCTTGTCTTATTTTGCAGAAGGCTAGAAACACTTATTAACTTTAGGCTTTTTTACAAAACAAGGGAGTAGCTCACATTACACTTATGTAATTTGTGAATACTTGATTTGAAGAAGAATTTTTTGTACAGTGATTTCTAAAAATGCCTTTATTTTTTCCTTTAGAAAATAGTAATCTCTTTCCAAGTGAAAGAAACAGTTGATCTATGGAAAGTAAGATATTAGTTGAGGTACACACACAGGATATGTCATTTCAGTTATCTTCTGGATTTTCCAAGTGCACAGAATGGTGTTGTTTTCAATATTTATTAAATGAGCTGTCTCCTAGCATTAAATAGAAATTACTTAATCAGAATATATATGGATTAATCACCAAAATGCTATTAAAAATCATTTCCAGGGCTTCCCTTGTGGAACAGTGGTTAAGAATCTGCTTGCCAATGCAAGAGACATGGGTTCAAGCCCTGGTCTGAGAAGATCCCACATGCCGTGGAGCAACTAAGCCCATGAGCCACAACTACCGAGCCTGTGCTCTAGAGCCCGCGTGCCACAACTACTGAAGCCTGCGTGCCTGGAGCCCATGCTCCGCAGCAAGAGAAGCCACCGCAATGAGAAGCCCGCACACCTCAACAAAGAGTAGCCCCCGCTCACCGCAACTACAGAAAGCCCGTGTGCAACAATGAAGACCCAATGCAGCCATAAATGAAAACATATTTTAAAAAATCATTTCCAAATACAAAAATTAGTTTTAATGGTTTGTTTACATAAATAGGAAACAGTAAATAATTCTGCATGAAAGTTCTGCACTGTAAATTATTACCATGATCGATGGTCAGTGTTGCTAGGTACATAAAGAATGCTATGGGGCTTCCCTGGTGGTGCAGTGGTTGAGAGTCCGCCTGCCGATGCAGGGGACACGGCTTCGTGCCCCAGTCCGGGAAGATCCCACGTGCCGCGGAGCGGCTGGGCCCGTGAGCAACAAAACAAAACAAAACAAAACAAAAAAAAAAAAAAAAAAAGAATGCTATGGCAGCATAGCCCACATGGGACAGGGTTGGGGACATTCCTGGATATGAGGACATGTAGACCTGGTGCTGAACCATACAGGAAAGCAGAAGCCAGGCCTGGGGAGAGGGGAGTTGTTCTGTGAAAGAGGAAAAATATGTCAAAATAGGTTTAAGTGGAAATTCCCAGGGCATTACTGAGGAGAGGGAGCAATGGTCTTGCATCATTTTACTCTTAACAGAAGGGAAATTGACCCTTTCTGGAACTTGTTTGCATGTCAGGGAAGTATTACTAACCTTTTACTTTTAACCTTGCTTTGCTCCCAGTGGTTTCCTGCTCTCCCATCCTCACTTCCACTTAAAGCAACTTAACCAACTTGTGCTTTATAACTGACATCTCACAACTTACCTACTTTGTATAGAGCATTGGACTAATTAATTAACTGATCAGGGAGAAGAAAGGAAAAAATAAAAACACAACTGTGATTCCTAGTATAACTTCTAGGAAAAACAAAAACTATCTGCCTTTGTCTTGTATTGATTATCTATCAAAGGGAATATGCCTGACCAGAGTTTAGAACTGTGTATCCCTGAGAACCTAACTTTTATACCACGTGCTCTATCCCTAGAATTCAATGGTTGGAGTGAAAAAGCAAAATAAACATGACTCTCCTTTAACCTTCTTTGGATAGAATGGGCACCATCCCAGGTATAAAAGAGGATAATTTTTTTATAAACCAGGATGGTTTTAGTAATTAAAAAATGGAAAATAAAATCTTTACCCATGTGAATAAAAAAGCACAATGATAACCTCCCTAGTCTATTTTGGAATCCAATAAGAAATGTAACACTTTTTTTCATGTGCAGACAGTAGAAGATAAATCATTAAGCTGATGGTTGGATGCCACTCAAAATGCATTTTGGTTTCTGTGGGATGACAAGAAGACTGGCATCCAGGGAGGGACTGTTAACTATATACGAGTCCACCATCTAATACGTGAAGCCCTTGGGACTGGATGTGTTTTGAAATGTGGAGTTTTGTCAATATTAGAAAGGTAAAATGGGCAGATAGCAGACACTGTTACCAAACTTGGGTCTGCTTGCCCATCATACAGCAAAGCTAACCTACTGACACCAGGTTGTGGTGAAGGAAAGTACAGCATTTATTTGTAGGGCATCAAGCAAGGAGAAAGGGCAACTCATGCTCAAAATATCCAAACTCCCCTATGGCTTTCAAGGGGAGGTTTTTAAAGGCAACATTTGCATTGAGTGTTTCAGCTCATGGACTTTCTTCTTATTGGTTGGTGTTGAGGTAACAGAGTGATGTTTCAGTAATCTTAACCATCAACCTTCTGGTTCCACCCACTCTAGAGTCTGATGCAGTCAAAGATATGCATCAGATTGTTACATACATTCCTTGAGGAGGAACTAGGACTCTGTTTCATCGCTGAACTGTTGTTTAGACTAACATTACTTTTCTTGCTTAACTGCTTTGCGTTCCCTCACTTCCCTTATTAGTAATTGCTTGAGTCTGCTATTTGGAACCCAGGGAAGGCCTAAAAGACTAAAGTCTTTTTCTACAAACAAGAAATGGGGGGAAGTGAAGGGGCTTTTATACCCAGGAGGGCCCCACAGGGCCCTGCTCAGTTTCAATCCCCCCTTTCCTTTGATACGCCTCAATCTTGAGGGGATCAAGGACATAACAAGAAAGGGAATGAAGTTTTGGATAAAGAGGTTAATCATAAACTCGGCAGAGGAACTTGGTTTTAGGAAGACTTAAGTTTCAACACCTTCTTCCAAATCTAGAGCGGCACCCCCAAATTAAACATATTCATATTTCTGCTAAGAAATATATAGATAATTCACACTGAGTGGAATAATTTAAGACTATAAACAGCTTTGTATCCATTCAGATCTGATTTTGCTCCCCAGAGAGTTCAGATCAGCTATTGCCACCAATACGAAAAACTTTTGATTTCCAAAATTGTGGATAAAGAATTGTGAACTTGTATTCCTTCAGGGAAGCAGAGCAGTGACTAGAGTTTACACATTCTTCAGTTTGAGAAAAATCGGTCTTTGAACGTCCTGTCATAGAATAGTCACTTCTTATCCTAAAATAAGTCCTCAGTGTATTCTGGATGGGCTTTAGTGGAAGTCTAAAAGTCAACCAATAGTTTAATAATGGTATTTTTTGTCTACTTTATTATTATTACTATTATTGTTTAGCCATGAATCACATGTTAGTTCTTACTGGCTTGTAATAAATCAAATAAAACAAAATTAAATGTTGATATCAATCTGCCTTTTTCACTAGGCTACAGATTCAGTTGTTTGCATTATTTATGTGTGCTCTTCAGCCTGTTTCCCATGTTGGTTTTCCTCTCTTGAGGAGGAGGAACACCAAGGAGCACATCCCATCCCAGCTAGACTCCACTGGCTCCTCATCACTTCTCTGGGCACAACAAAGTGTCAGACAGACACGGCTATAGCATATTATGCTCAGGTCTCTACTCCCAGTTTAGAAGGCAGTGCGAATACCCGGCCAGACCTGCCTCAATACAGTCCTACCTGCAGTGGAGGGATCTCCCATTGGCCAAGCTTTGCTCTCAAGAACAGCATAAGGTCAAGTGGATCCTTTTCACGGGATAAGTTTTGAGTCATCTCTCTGTGACCCTCCTGTAGATCCTAGATAAACTTAAGCCATCTTGTACTGTGAGCACCCTTAAATTCCAAAATTCTTACAGCAGGGTATATACATTTCTTCCAGCTAGGCATTGTACTATCAGAGGGGAATGACCATTAGGTACTTGACACTTTGTGACAAATCACACTGGGCTATGCACAATAACATAAATTTATTTTTATCATGAAATTCTTTTATTCTATTACCTTTGTATGTATTTCTTGCCTTGCTGGTTGAAGGCCTTAGAGAAAAATTAAGAGGATTAAGAGTTGTCAGACTAGGACAACTCTCCCCTAAGAAGAATTATGAACGTTTTAAATACCAGATACACTTAAAAGGGTTTTCCTCACATTTCAGCTTTTCTTGGTAAAATATTTATAAGATAAATGAGTGTCTTTATTGTATTAAGTCTTATAGGAAATGACACATAGAAGAATAAAGCATTGTTATATCCTTCAGGGACAGTTCAATCTAAAGATGGCAAAGGACACATCGGTAACTTATTAGAATGTTCCTACTTAAGGGCTAGAATGGTAGGGCTAGAAGGATGAAATGTATTCCTCAGGTATGGAAGGGAAGGAAGGACAGTAGGAAGAGCACAGGTGAAGCACAGTAAAGTGCTGCAGGACTTCAGGTATGGCTGGAACATGGAGTGTTGGAAGGCTGCAGACGAGCTTGAAGCTGCAGATGAAGAATAAATGAGTCAATAAAATAGGCACACAGAGTAACCCCCAGCAGTCCAAAGTAAAGTAGTGCTGTTAGGAACCAGCAACTTCCCTGCAAATGTCTTTCAGACTCGTAAGTGAGTGAAAAGCTGATTGAGGTGCTTTGGGTTGAGCCAATCATTTTTAGTGATCTTTGTAAACAAATAAGCACATGGTTAACCAAGACTGGGAAGTAAGGAGCATGTGCAGTTTATGGCTTTAACTCGTAACTGAACAGCATTGTGGCCATGGGTATATACTCCTGAGCCAGGCTGCTTGAGTCCAAGCCCTGGCCCCAAAATGTGCTTACTGTGTGACCCAAGATATTTATTTAACATTTTTGCATATCGGTTTGTTCACCTATAAAATGAGGATAGCAAATATACTTTCTCAGGGTTGTTATGAGGGTTAAATTATAAAATATGTATAGTCCTTAGCACTGTGCCTGGTATATAGCAAGCATGAGAGGGGGGAAAGGGAGGAGGGAAAGGGGGAAAGGGAAAAAGCCAATGCCTTAGTTAGGAGAAAAATTAAGTGTTCCCTGTGAGTGATCAGATAGTTGGGCCTAAGAGATCACTTCTTTTTCCAAGTAATACCTGAATTATGACAATGCTACAATGACAGTATCCAGGCTCGCCATAGACAGTGCAACTGGCCAGCATAAGCCAATTAATCTTAACCACCACAGGCAAGGAGCTCTGGATGCTCACTGTGACCTGCTTCCATCTCCTGAAGCATCTGCACTGCTTGTGTTTGCCCTGGGTCAGTACTTCAGTAAGACTGCGCCCTCCCCATTGGTGTTGCTGTTTTTGGAAGTTATATAGCTTGGCATTAAAAAGAAAAGAAAAGAAAAGAACTGTGCAGACCTGTAGTGGTTGGTTTTTTGTTTGTTTGTCTGTTTTGTTTTGTTTTAGAGCTGGAAGGAACCTTGAATACCCAGGAGCCAAATGCCCTCATTTTACACCAGGAGATCCTGGGGTGGGAAGACTTTGGTGCCTCTGACCCAGGCAGTGAGGACATTCGGAAATGTGTCTTTCCTGAATGTTTCTGCTCCCTTTTATGTCAACGTTTTATTGATTCAAACAGAAAGTTAAGCTTTTATGAACTTGGGGCAAGCCATTGTTCTATCATCTTTGATGTTTTTAGCTCACTTAAAATGAAAAGGAAGTAGAAACAGCATATTAACATGAAAATATGATTTCCTTTTTCTTGGCTTGGTAATCTTTAACTGCTTCACTTCTGGAGTCAGTGTGATGCTGTTGTACGAACATGATATTTAGGGTCAGAAATCAGGGTTTGATTCCAGGAGCTACTAATTATTAATCTGGCCTTGTCCAGGCTGCTAAACTTCTTAATTATAGTTGTAATGATAGCTACCTCCTAGGATTTTGTGAAGATTAATCAGTTAATTAGAGGAAATAATAAGTGTGAAATCCATAGAACATAATAGGAATTCAGTAAAGGTAAGTCTCCACCCAAGCCTTTCCTTTCCTAAGAGACAAAGTTTTAATGAGGACATCACTTAATTTTAACATGAATACAGTCACTTCTTTGTTAATCATTTCCTCCTAAATCAAAAGCTGACACAGAGCTCATTTTCCCTCTCTCGATCTGCTTCCTAATTTATAAAGTGAGGTGGTTGGATTAGATTTCACCTCCAATGTCCTTCAGTATCTGGGCTTCTTCCTAGCCTTCCTCTGGCCTAGCAGAATCCACTGTATCCCAGCCATCAAATTTTCCCCTTTGCTAAAAGAGAATAAGTTGAAATGCCGTGGGTGACTAGAAAGAAAATGTCTCACAGTTTCTCCTCTATGAAAGCATATTTTTTCCATTTTTGTTAGCTGTAAAGCACTATGCAATCCCACAATTTATTATTATTAATATACTATTATTATTTTTGCCACTCTCATTCTTTTTCCTTCCTCCCCTACAATCAGATAAGAGAAGTAAGTACTTCGTAATAAGATAAATATATAACTAGGTCCATCCGAAAAAAAAAAAAAAAGATATATGTGTATATACATCCCCACCAATGGGACTGATCATTGTTGATGTTCCATTGTGCCTCTGTTCGGCCCTATCTACTCAGTCACTTGCTCTCCCTTCTGACTGGAGCGGTACTATTGATGGCTCACGGCATGCCTGTGGTCAGAAATTCTGGCTGCTGTTGCTACCACCACTGAAGAGTTGGGAGCCCCCTGTGAACTCCTGACTGACAAGGAGAACTCTGTACCTAAGCACGGGCTGGACTGAACAAGAGAAGGATCTGGCTCCCCCAGTGGTCACCTGGAGTGGCTGAAGGACTCAACTTAGAAGTATGGAGATGTTGTCGCCCAATGGGGCCGACTTTGGCCAGTGGGACAGAGGATGGAGCCAGGAGATAAAGTGCTCTGTCTTCCTCACCTTATCCCCATGGACAGTTTTGGGAGGTAGTCCCTTCATAGAGTCTCTCTGGAGATGACCCGTGAAATCTGAGCAACCAGACATATTTGGGGACTGATGTGGTCACCTTGGTAATGCACACCCTTGTATTTGCTCTCTGTCACTGATTGGGTTCCCTGAGAAGCAGACTCTGAGACAAAGTTTGGTGATCTACATTTGGTAATACTCTTGTGATCAATGTCTATAGAAGGGAAGGCAGAAGCAGTTTGAGCAGAGAAAGAAATTGAGTTGTGATATAGTCTCAAGGAAGACATCAGCCACACCTACAGATAGTTTTGAAGCTTTGATGACCCTCCAGAATTATTCCAGATTGGTACAAGGGGACTGGTCACTTTTACTTGTACATCAAGCAATCATTGGATGTGGGCTGTCCTGGGAAAACAGTGTGACCTTGAGAGAGGCAAATGCTGAAGAGGTGGACAGTTGAGGGCGCAGTCCCAGCAGCTAAGGGAATGAGTCCACCATTCCTGAAGGAGGATCTGGGGATGCATCACGGCATCTATTTCAATGCACCCCTGTACTGTTCAGATCCTGTTATTTGTGCAAGTACTAGGAACAGCTCCTTTAGGACTCTGGGGGCCTCTTTTTCTGGGAGAAACTTATAAGAGGAAGGTTAATGGGGTTAGCTGTAGCCACCACTGCTGCAGCTGGTCTCAGGGCCTCAACTTATACTCATCATCTCCCTCCTCTATCGTCCATCCTAGGTTCCTCTCACCCTCCGCTAGCACCTCTGCTGGTCTCAGTGGCTAACTCAGCGGCATAGCTCAGTCCCTTAACCCTGAGTGATCAGAACCTCTTGAGCACCTTGCCTTTTGCAGACTCTGGTTACTGCTCCAAGAGACATTCAAGTGGATCACTTGGAAGTCAAACGTACTTCTTCCTGTCCTCCTTGTGTAGCATTAGCCCAACCTCAGTTTCATAATCCTAACAGGATGGTGACTCCAAAGTACCCAGGCAGCAGTCATCACTTAGGGTTCAGTGCGACTCTTGATGTGTCCTCTGGTGGAAATATTTCTTTTTTGGAACTAAAACCTCTAGACACACAGAGTTTAGAGTTGTGAGGATGGGAAATACAAAATTCCTCCACTGGGCCCTTGGGAGTGAATGGTAAACAGGCAACTTCTGCTTCTACTCCTTGGGTCCTGGATCCATGTATTCTACCTACCAGGGACACAACATCATAAACAATTCTTAATTTAGAGTGCATGCTGTATCCTGGAGGAAGGTTTTCCATCGTGGCAAGATATCACTTCTGAGCTGGTGCTTCCACTGGACCTTTGTCAGGACGATCCATGTCTCTCTCAAGCCAGCACCTTCTGAGTGGTGAAGTACATGATATGGCCATGCGCCCATTCTTGTGCCTCTTTTGGTATAAAGTAGGTTTCTTGGTCTGATGCAATATTGTGTGGGATTACATGCGAGTGGATCAAATCCACTCTGTAAGACCTGGGGTAGGTCCTGTGGGCAGGTATTCCATGCCAGGAATATGTGTCTATTCCTGTTGAATGAATTGCTGAACGATCCAGACTGAAGGAGACTAATGTAGTCAATTTGCCAACAACTAGCTTGTTCAATGATGATGCTGTGTCAGGGACATAGAGTTGCTCTCTGTTGATGGCACGTTGGACATTTGGCAGTAATAGTAGATCAGTCAAGGTAAGCGGAAGCAGTTGCTGTTGGGCTCATATTGTTGGGCCCTGCTACCAGGGCTACTCCACTCATGTGCTCCTTATGCCAGGACTAAGTGGCCAATGACAGGTGATTGATGTCAACTGTCTGAATTGTTTTCTCTACATGGTTGTTTAGTGCCTCTTCTGTGATAGGTGCTCTCCAGTGGATATTGCATGTGATACAAAAATCTTCATACATTGTGCCCACTCCCATATACTCAACCACATGCCTCCTTGTCTCCTTACAAGCTTTCTCCTTCAGGACCCCTTATCAGCTGGCCAAGACATTTCCCACTGCCCATGCATATGGATATATTATAACCTTGGATAAGTTCTCTTTGTTCATAAAGTCGATTAACCATGTGCTACCCACTGACCACACTCAAGTCAGGCTGTAAAGCAGCCACCATCCACTTTTGACTTACATACCAAGCCATTACATCTATGAACCAAGCCTGAGGTCTTTCCTCCATCAGCTGGTCATGAGATTCCCCTCTGCAGCTATAAGAGTGAACTCATGGAGAGGCCCTGGAGCAATAGTGGTGGATGATATGAGGGGTCTGGGCCACCTGTTGCATGGCTTGCTTGTATGCTCTGGTGTTGCTTGGGCTTAACTTGGGATGTACCACTTCTACCTTATGATGGATTACAGCTGGACCCTCCTGAACCTATGGCTTAGTAGGTTTGACCAAGCCCAGCATATGATGGCAATTCTGGTCACTTAATATCCCATGATCAGGTATTCCATCTCTACCTAGCAGTATGACAGAAACTCTTTTTTGATAAGTGTATAATTCTTCTCTGCACATGGCATGGCCTTAGGGGTCTTCATTATCACTCCCATTGGGACTTACCATAGATTCCCTATGGCATCTTTCCCACCATTGATGCCTTTAATACCATGGGGTTAATTAATTTGTGTGGCCAAAATAGCAGGCCCCTTACCAGTACCAGCTGAAGAGCCCTTTCTTATTCTGGGCCCCCCTCAGAGCCTCTCATGTCACCTGGTATACAAGTCAGAGCAGTATTCCCAGGTGTGCAATATGCTGCCTCAGAATCTGAGGAGGCCTGTCAGACACAGTGATTCTTTTCTTGTAGTAGGGGGTGAAAGACAATAATTTCCCCTTTATTTGGATGGGATGTCTTAGGTCACTGGACCCCCAAAAGGACATCGATGTGATAGAGCCTTGAGTCTTGTAGGGGTTATCTCCCACCTGCTAGGGCACATGTGTCTTACAAAAGCATCCAAAATATTTACCACTTCTCATTCTTATGGTCCAGTTGGCATGATGTCCTCAATATAATGAACCAGTATAATGTTCTTCAGGATGTTCAGATGATCCAGAACTCTTTGGACTATATTGGGAGAGTTAACATAGCCCTAGTACAAAATGTAAACGTGTATTTTTGTAAGATGGGCTCCCTGGGAAGTAGACTAAGACAGAGATAAACATGCAGAAAGTTTATTGGGAAGTGATCTTGGGAAGGGATGGAAACAGGTGGGCCAAGGGGAAAGCTGGGCTGTAATGAGCCACTACGAAGACCTCATTTGACTCCATGAGGGATCATGGAACTAAAATGACCCTTCAAAGTTGCCTCGAATTGAGGCAAGAGGGCCAGGCCTTGATGCTGCTGCATTGATTATGATCTGCTCTGGAAAGAGGATACTGCATCTCTCTTCAGCCAAGGCAATTCCTGAAGAGGCCTGACAGCTAAGGATTGTCCCCCAGCACCAGTTCCAGGAGATGGGGGAATAATCCCATCATTCCTGAAGTGAGATCTGATGGTATATCACAGCATGCACTAAATTTTTCTTCCTTCCCTGCCTCATTTTCTTCTTTCTTTTACTTCCTAGGATACACCCCTAATAAAGTATTAATATCTAAGTGTTTGCCTCAGGCTCTGTTTTCTAGAGAGCTGGGGCTAAAAGACCAAAAAGCTGTATATGTTTGTTTTGGCTTCTATTTCATAGCCCTTAGTGAACTGCTCCAAAATGGGACTCTCTACTATAAAAGGAATGTATAGAGTTAATACCAGGAAAAAAAGGCTTAGAACAAGATGGATTAAGGTGCAGGACACTTGACTTCTAGTGAAGCTCAACTGTTCACTTGTGAATATTAAGAATGTAGCTAGGTTTTTCAGATTTAGTTTCCAATTTGACATAGTTGACACAATAATGTCTGATTTTTCCAGCCCCATAATGATGTCAAGAATCTGAAAGAATATACAGGCATACCTGGGAGATATTGCAAGTCTGGTTCCAGATCACCACAATAAAGCAAGTCACACACATTTTTTAGTTTTATAGTTCATATAAAGTTATGTTTACACTATACTGTAGTCTATTGCATGTGCAATAGCATTATGTCTAAAAAAACAGTATACATACCTTAGTTAAAAATACTTTATTGCTAAAAAAAAATGCTAACCATCATCTGAGCCTTCAGCAAGTGCAATAATCTTATTGCACTGGTAACAGTGAAGATCACTGATCACAGATCACCAAAACAAATATAATGATGATTTTAAAAGTTTGAAATATTGCAAGAATTACCAACATGCAATACAAAGACATGAAGTGAGAAAATGCTGTTGGAAAAATGGCACCGATAGACTTGCTTGATGTAGTGTTGCCACAAACCTTCAATTTGTAAGAAACGCAATATCTGCAGAGCTGAACAAAGTAAAGCACAATAAAGAGAGGTATGCCTGTAATGCATGTCAAGCACTTTCTAGATATCGCAAGATCTCTAGTAGTAAATTCTTGTCCTTTCCCTTCATGTTCTCTAGAAAATATGCTGAGCAATGCAGCAGTGATGCCATCCTTTGAGATTCATTGCCAGGGCTGTGTGGTACACAATCCCTTACAAGCGCAGTGATACTAGAACACTAGGAAGCTACCAGTTCAAATGTCTCTCTTGTCCCCTGCCAGATTTCCTGATGCTCCACCACTGGAGAGTGACTTTCTTCTGCCTTAAAGCTTTTAGATCCTTCAGTGAAAGCAATAGGGCCATAGTATTGCCCAACCCCAGGCACCATTGCCAGTTGAACTTCTAAATGGGGCCTCCTGGGGTTATGCTGTGTCATGGCCTTGTTGATAGGTACCTGAGAGCAAGAAAGGCACCTTATCTGTGGTAAGAAGAGAAGAATGGAAGGAAAAACATTGGGAGTCAGGCCAATGAAAGGGGGAACTAAGATGTGAAGTCAAAGGAAAAAGATTTCTCCTACTTGATTTCAATACGTTTAGCTCTGGTTAATTATGTAGTCTAGGTCTCCACCAAGGACTGTAAGAGTAACACACCACATGCCATAAGATAGCTAACATCAGAGCAGTAACACTCCTGCTTATGACCTCTTGCTATTCTACTTTCCTTTCCATCTTCTTCCCTCTTAAATCATTGGTGGCATCCCTTAGTGGGATTTGTTTCTCTTCTGACCTATGTATGAGAGGGTGATGTTCATAATTATTAGAATAAAAGTTTTAGTCCCCTAACTTAAGACTTACGATTAAAAAGACCTTCATTCTGACTAAGAATGGGAAATTAGATCATGGCCTACTCTTACTTAATTAGGCCCCTTTTTTTCTGCCAAGATTTAATACTCCAAGTCTTTTGAAATGCAACATGTTAGAAATGAAATAACACAGAATCCTCAAGCACTCTCAGGGGAGAGATGAGTAAAAGTCCTTTTTAAAAAAGTAAAAAGTGGGCTTCCCTGGTGGCGCAGTGGTTGAGAGTCCGCCTGCCAATGCAGGGGACATGGGTTCGTGCCCCGGTCCGGGAGGATCCCACATGCCGCGGAGCGGCTGGGCCCGTGAGCCGTGGCCGCTGAGCCTGCGCGTCCGGAGCCTGTGCTCCGCAATGGGAGAGGCCACAACAGTGAGAGGCCCGTGTACCAAAAAAAAAAAAAAAAAAAAAAGAGTAAAAAGTAACTGGAAAATAATTAAAGGAAACATCTCTGACATATTAAAACTAAAACAAACCGTATGCTGTGGCAGAAAATTATTTCCTGTAACCCTGAATGAAGGCTGAATAGGGCAATCTTCCTTTCCCTTTTGAAGACTGTGCTTTGGCTAGCCCCTCTAGGCATCACAAGGCCTGATACCTTCTGACCTCAGGGCTCTGGGTAGCTGTCCTGCCCCTCAGTATCTGCCACTGAGCCTGCCGCAGAGCCAGCAGCAATTACTGGAAAGTCGGGCAATGACCTACTTTCCAGTTTTGTGAACCAGTAAAACTAATTTAGTGCTCTCTTTTCCAAAGCACAGACTTCATTGATTTTTCAACAGATCAATGCCAGCCACCCTAGACCAAGGCAGCATTGAACAGCCCCTAAGCAGTTCTCCTGTGGTGAACTGAATTGCATATACAACTAAATATATCCATCTACGGTGTATTCTTTATTGGATCTGTGCATTCACTCTGAAATGAAATATTTGTAGGTTAATCAACAGAGAATTCCATTTCTAATCCATCAATTGAAAGGAAATGGCAAGTTGCCAAGGAACTAACCCTAGGGATTTGTCAGTGCTGGCTGAAGAGGTGGTTGCAGATTTGAGGTAATCTGAAGAACACCCAAATATTAACTCTGCGTAAAATAGAAAATCATAAAATGTCACAGATGGAAGGGGCCATAGAAACTATCTAGTTCAGTGGTCTTCAACTGGTGGGTAGGATGTAGAGTTGGGGGTGGGGAGGCTGATTATCACTGGGGAGCTTTTTCAAAGTATATACTCAGGTTATGTAGAATCTTCCAACTCAGCCCAAGAGTATATTAGAGTCTAAGAGGGTGGGGAGGTGGTCTCAAAAATATTTTTAAATTCTGATAAATGACTACTCATCTCCCTAGAGAACCCACTGCTTCAGAAAAAAGGAAATGGAGTCCCAGAGAGGTATGCTTTATCAAAAACCACAAAGCTAATAAAATGTAGAGCTGGGATTACCTACCCACATGTTCTGATTCCAAATTCAGAACACTATACATTTCCTTCATTCTTCTTGGAATATGATCAATCTGTTGTGAAATTTAGAGACGACATGCTATGATCCTTTGTATCTCTTCATTTCAGGGCCTAGCTGAACTCCTTATAGGTGGTATGAACTGACTAACTGTTCATTTGAAATCACAGATATGAAGTTTCTTCAAATGTTAAGATTTTGTATGCACAAACCATCAGTGGCTTCCCTCAGTGGGATTTGTACAAGTATCTCATTTGACATATTATGAGAGGGTTTCCTATGTACAAGTGGGTTTCTTAAAAACAGCGTATAGTTGGGTCTTCTTTTAAATGCAATCTGACAACCTCTACCTTATAACTGGAATGATTAGACTATTTAAATTTTATGTAATAATCAGTATGGTTGGGCTACCTATTTTGTGCTACCTATTTTTTTTCTTTTTCCCTCTCTTCCTGCCTTTTTTGGGGAACAAGGAGATTAGTGAAGTAATTTACGTGTAATTCTATTTTTCTCCACTCATTTTATTAGCTGTGTCTCTTTGTTATCGTTGTTGTTATTGCTTTTTAGTGGTTACTCTAGGGCTTACAGTGGATGTTATTATGTTGCTTTAGGTATCAGTTATCTTTTAAAGCAAAATATTTAATTAGAAAAAAGTATTTTCTTTTTACCCATATATTTTACACTTCTAGTACTTTTTATTCACTTATGTAGATTCAGACTTCCATCTGATATCATTTTTCTTCTACATGAAGGACTTCCTGTAATATTGCTTATAGTATAGACAATGGAGTGCTGAAGCTGACTCACATAGGCTTACAAGAGCCAATTATGTGCATGTCTTCCCCACTCTATGTTCAGAGATGACTGGTTGATAGCTTGAAATTGGCCATAGTAGGATGATTTACATCATGGAAATCAGAAAACACAACACATCTTGTTTTCCTGGCAAGTTATTTGTTAAATATTTGCAGTCGTACACTTTAGTGCAGGCTTAGTTTGCAATAAACTCTCCCAGCTTTTATATGTCTGAAAGTGTCTTTATTTCCTCTTAATTTTTTGCAAGAAGCTCATAACCCCAAAAAGGATAAATATAAATAAAATAACATTACAGTATATCATATCCAAGTTACTAAAAACTAGTGATAAGAGAAAATCTTAAGGACTCCCAAAGAAAATAAGACGTGTGTACAGAGGAGCAAATGTAAGAATGACAGCAGACTTCTCATCAGAAACGTTTCAAGCCAGAAGAAAATGGGGTGACATCTTTAAATTACTGAAAGAAATAAACTATCAATCTAGAGTTCTATACCTAGAAAATTTCTTTCAGACAATGAAATGAAATTAAGACATTTCAGATTTAAAGCTGAAAAAACATGTTAGTACAGATTTATCCAGCAGTAAAATTCAGTGACAGTGGGTGCAGGGACAGTACCAGTGTAAGTACAGTGATTGTACGGTACTTAGATTTTGCACAGGGTCCAGTGCCCATGGGATTCATATCTGAGGCCAGTGATGAAGACACACACCTGGCTTCAATTAAAAACTGAAAAGTATGTTTTCCTAAAAGTTAAATGAGATTTTTGGGAGTAATCAAGACTGTTGGCAATCTTTTAAAAGAATATAGCACCAGAAATGTTGAGAAATATTTTGTCCAGATTCACCCCCATTTGGTAATGGTTTAGATTTTTTTATGAGCATGGATGAGACTCATCTGGAAGTCCCACAGAATATTAAAAGTGTCTTTGCTGGGGCTGAAATCCTGCATTAGCTGAGGGGAAAGAGCAGGTGAAAACATTTTATTTGTTATGAACTTTTGTCATGGATGTGACCCGTATCTTTTAAATTCTCTTTCTATTATTTGAGTATTTTCCTTATTGTGTCCCATGTCCCTAGGGTAGAAGTCAGAAACACTTTCCTAGTCTTTTTTTTTTTTTTTTGCATATTTAGTTCCTTTTTTACTATTGAGATGAAATTCACACACCATGAAAATCACCATTTTAATTATTTTAAAGTGTACAATTCAGTGGCATTTAGTACATCAAAATGTTGTGCAACTACGGACTCCATGTGGTTTCAGACAGTTTCATCACATCCTTTCATAAAGGAAGCTCTGTACCCAGTTAGGCAGTCACGCCTCACCCTCCCTCTCCACCCCTGGCAACCATTATCATTTGTTTTCTGTGTGTACGAATTTTCCTCTTCCGGGTCTTTCATATACAAGGAATCATACAGTGTGGCCTTTTGAGGCTTCTTTCACTTAGCATCATGTTTCCAAGGTTCCTCCATGTTGTAGCCTGTATAACTACTTCATTCCTTTTTATGGCTAAATAACATCTCATTGTACAGACAAACTGCAATTTGTTTATCCATTCATCAGTTGATGGACATCTGGGTTGTTTCCAGCTTTTGGCTCTTTTGTATTGTGCAGTTATCAACATTTATGTATATGTTTTTATTTGAATACCTATTTTCAATTCTTTTAGGTATATAAGTAGATGTGGAATTTCTGGGTCATGAGGTAGTTCTGTGTTTAACTTTTTGAGGAACAGCCAAACTGTTTTCCACAGTGGCTGCATCATTTTACATTCCCACTTGAAAGTGTTTAAGCATTCATATTTCTCCACATCCTTAACAACACTTGTTATTTCAGTTTATTATTATTACTATTAATATGCTAGTTGATGTGAAGTCATATTGTGGTTTTGATTTACATTTTCTAATGACTAATAATACTGAACATTTTTTTAACATCTTTATTGGAGTATAATTGTTTTACAATGGTGTGTTACTTTCTGCTTTACAACAAAGTGAATCAGTTATACATATACATATGTTCCCATATCTCTTCCCTCTTATGTCTCCCTCCC
>NC_041218.1:32623774-32624052 GCF_002837175.3 Physeter macrocephalus
GTCACAGCTTACCCTTCCCCCTCCCCATATCCTCAAGTCTGTGCTCTACTAGGTCTGTGTCTTTACTCCTGTCCTACCGCTAGGCTCTTCATGACATTTTTTAAATCTTAGATTCCATATATATGTTTTAGCATACGATATTTGTTTTTCTCCTTCTGACTTACTTCACTCTGTATGACAGACTCCAGGTCTATCCACCTCATTACAAATAACTCAGTTTCATTTCTTTTTATGGCTGAGTAATATTCCATTGTATATATGTGCCACATCTTCTTTAT
>NC_041218.1:32626926-32635721 GCF_002837175.3 Physeter macrocephalus
TTCCCCTTTTATGGCTGTTAGTACTTGCCTTATGTATTGAGGTGCTCCTATGTTGGTTGCATAAATATTTACAATTGTTATATCTTCTTCTTGGATTGATCCCTTGATCATTATGTAGTGTCCTTCTTTGTCTCTTGTAATTGTCTTTATTTTAAAGACTATTTTGTCTGACATGAGAATTGCTACTCCAGCTTTCTTCTGATTTACATTTGCATGGAATATCTTTTTCCATCCCCTCACTTTCAGTCTGTATGTGTCCCTAGGTCTGAAGTGGGTCTCTTGTAGACAGCATATATACGGGTCTTGTTTTTGTATCTATTCAGCCAGTCTGTGTCTTTTGGTGGGAGCACTAAGAATTTGTCCATTACTTCCCAGTTATCTATTTTATTGGCATAGAGTTGCTTGTAGTAGTCTCTTGTGATGTTTTGTATTTCTGCGGTGTCTGTTGTAACTTGTCCTTTTTTATTTCTAATTTTATTGAGTCCTCTCCCTCTTTTTCTTGATGAGTCTGGCCAAGGGTATATCAATTTTGTTTATCTTCTCAAAGAACCAACTTTTAGTTTTATTGATCTTTGCTATTGTGTTCTCTGTTTCTATTTCATTTATTTCTGCTCTGATCTTTAGATTTCTTTCCTTCTACTAGCTTTGGGTTTTGTTTGTTCTTCTTTCTCTAGTTTCTTTAGGTACAAGGTTAGATTGTTTATTTGAGAGTTTTCTTCTTTCTTGGGATAGGATTTTATTGCTATAAACTTCCCTCTTAGAACTGCTTTTGCTTCATCACATAGGTTTTCGTTTGTTGTGTTTTCATTGTCATTTTTCTCTAGGTATTTTTCGATTTCTTATTTGATTTCTTCAGTGATCACTTGGTTATTTAGTAATGTATTGTTTAGCCTCCATGTGTTTGTGCTTTTTACGTTTTTTTCCCTGTAATTGGTTTCTAATCTCATAGCGTTGTGGTCAGAAAAGATGCTTGATATGATTTCAATTTTCTTACATTTACCTAGGCTTGATTTGTGACCCAAGATGTGATCTATCCCAGAGAATGTGCAGTGTGCACTTGAGAAGAAAGTGTAATCTGCTGTTTTCAGATGGAATGTCCTATAAATATCAATTAAATCTATCTGTTCTGTTTTTTCATTTATAACTTTTGTTTCCTTATTAATTTTCTGTCTGGATGATCTGTCTATTGGTGTAAGTGATGTCTTAAAGTCTCCTACTATTATTGGGCTTTCCTGGTGGAGCAGTGGTTAAGAATCCACCTGCCAATGCAGGGAACGTGGGTTCAAACCCTGGCTCCGGATGATCCCACATGCCGCTGAGCTACTATGCCCGTGCAGCAAAAGTGCTGAGTCTGCATTCTAGAGCTCGTGAGCCACAACCACTGAAGCCCATGTGCCTAGAGCCCATGCTCTGTAGCAAGAGAAGCCATAACAATGAGAAGCCTGTACACTGCAACGAAGAGTAGCCCCTGCTCGCCACAAGTAGGGAAAGCCCACACACAGCAGCAAAGACCCAACACAGCCATAAATAAATAAATAAATTTATTTTTAAAAAATTCCCCTACTATTATTGTGTTACTGTTGATTTCCTCTTTTATAGCTGTTGGTATTTGCCTTATGTATTGAGGTGCTCCTATGTTGGGTGCATATATATTTATAATTGTTATATCTTTCTCTTGGGTTGATTCCTTGATCATTATGTAGTGTCCTTCCTTGTCTCTTGTAACATTCTTTATTTTAACATCTATTTTATCTGATATGAATATTGCTACTCCACCTTTCTTTTGATTTCCCTTTGCATGGAATATCTTTTTCCATCCTGTCACTTTCAGTCTGTATGTGTCCCTAGGTCTGAAGTGGGTCTCTTGTAGACAGCAAAGATATGGGTCTTGTTCTTGTATCCACTCAGACAGCCTGTTTCTTTTGGTTGGAGCATTGAATCCATTCACATTTAAGGTAATTTTTGATATGTATGTTTCTATTACCATTTTCTTAATTGTTTTGGGTTTGTTTTTGTAGTACCTTTTCTTCTGTTGTCATTCCCACTTAGAGAAGTTGCTTTAGCATTTGTTTGTAGAGCTGGTTTGGTGGTGCTGAATTCTCTTAGCTTTTGCTGGTCTGTAAAGCTTTTGATTTCTCCATCAAATCTGAATGAGATCCTTGTCGGGTAGGATAATCTTGGTTGTAGGTTCTTCCCTTTTATCAGTTTAAATATATCATGCCACTCCCTCTGGCTTGTAGAGTTTCTGCTGAGAAATCAGCTGTTAATGTTATGGGAGTTCCCTTGTATGTTATTTGTCTTTTTTCCCTTGTTGCTTTTAATAATTTTTCTTTGTCTTTAATTTTCGTCAATTTGATTACTATGTGTCTCGGCGTGTTTCTCCTTGGGTTTATCCTGCCTGGGACTCTGTGCTTTCTGGACTTGGGTGGCTATTTCCTTTCTCATGTTAGGGAAGTCTTCAACTATAGTCTCTTCAAATATTTTCTCTGGTCCTTTCTCTCTTTCTTCTCCTTCTGTGATCCCTATAATGCAAATGTTGGTGTGTTTAATGTTGTCCCAGAGGTCTCTTAGGCTGTGTTCATTTCTTGTCATTCTTTTTTCTTTATTCTGTACTGCGGCAGTGAATTCCACCATTCTGTCTTGCAGGTCACTTATCCGTTGTTCTGCTATTGATTCCTTCTAGTGTATTTTTCATTTCAGTTATTGTATTGTTCATCTCTGTTTGTTGGTTCTTTAATTCTTCTAGGTGTTTGTTCTTTAATTCTTCTAGGTCTTTGTTAAACATTTCTTGCATCTTCTCAATCTTTGCCTCCATTCATTTTCCGAAGTCCTGAATCATCCTCACTATCGTTATTCTGAATTATTTTTCCAGAAGGTTGCCTGTCTCCACTTCATTTAGTTGTTTTTCTGGGGTTTTATCTGTGCTTTCTGGACTTGGGTGGCTATTTCCTTTCTCATGTTAGGGAAGTCTTCAACTATAGTCTCTTCAAATATTTTCTCTGGTCCTTTCTCTCTTTCTTCTCCTTCTGTGATCCCTATAATGCAAATGTTGGTGTGTTTAATGTTGTCCCAGAGGTCTCTTAGGCTGTGTTCATTTCTTGTCATTCTTTTTTCTTTATTCTGTACTGCGGCAGTGAATTCCACCATTCTGTCTTGCAGGTCACTTATCCGTTGTTCTGCTATTGATTCCTTCTAGTGTATTTTTCATTTCAGTTATTGTATTGTTCATCTCTGTTTGTTGGTTCTTTAATTCTTCTAGGTGTTTGTTCTTTAATTCTTCTAGGTCTTTGTTAAACATTTCTTGCATCTTCTCAATCTTTGCCTCCATTCATTTTCCGAAGTCCTGAATCATCCTCACTATCATTATTCTGAATTATTTTTCCAGAAGGTTGCCTGTCTCCACTTCATTTAGTTGTTTTTCTGGGGTTTTATCTTGTTCCTTCATCTGGTACATAGTCCTCTGCCTTTTCGTTTTGTCTATCTTTCTGTGAATGTGGTTTTCGTTCCACAGCCTGCAGTATTATAGTTCTTTTTGCTTCTGCTGTCTGCCCTCTTATGGATGAGGCTATCTAAGAGGCTTGTGCAAGCTTCCTGATGGGAGGGACTGGTGGTGGGTAGAGCTGGGTGTTGCTCTGTTGGCCAGAGCTCAGTAAAACTTTAATCCACTTGTCTGCTGATGGATGGGGCTGAGTTCCCTCCCTGTTGGTTTTTTGGCCTGAGGTGACCCAGCACTGGAGGTTTTTTTGGTGGGGCTAATGGTGGACTCTGGGAGGGCTCATGCCAAGGAGTACTTCCCAGAACTTCTGCTGCCAGTGTCCTTGTCCCCACTGTGAGCCACAGCCACCCTCACCTCTCCAGGAGACCCTCCAACCACTGGCAGGTAGGTCTAGTTCAGTCTCCTATGGGGTCACTGCTCCTTCACCCTGGGTCCTGATGTGCACAGTACTTTGTGTATGCCCTCCAAGAGTGAAGTCTCTGTTTCCCCCAATCCAGTTGAAGTCCTGCAATCAAACCCTGCTATCCTTCAAAGTCTGATTCTCTGGGAATTCCCCCTCCCATTGCCAGAGCCCCAGGTTGGAAAGCCTGATGTGAGAGTCAGAACCTTCACTCCATTGAGTGGACTTCTGTGGTATAATTGTTCTCCAGTTTGTGAGTCACCCACCCAGTGGTTATGGGATTTGATTTTATTGTGATTGTGCCCCTCGTACTGTCTCATTGCAGCTTCTCCTTTGTCTGATGTGAGGTATCTTTTTTGGTGTGTTCCAGTGTCTTCCTGTCGATGATTGTTCAGCAGTTAGTTGTGATTCTGGTGCTCTTGCAAGAGGGAGTGAGAGCATGTCCTTCTACTCTGCCATCTTGACCCAATCTCCCTAGTCTTTCTTTCTTTCTTTCTCTCTTTTTTAAAATTTATTTATTTATTTATTTATTTATGGCTGTGTTGGGTCTTATTGCATGCAGGCTTTCTCTAGTTGCAGTGAGCAGGGACTACTCCTTGTTGAGGTGCATGGGCTTCTCATTGTGGTGTCTTCTCTTGTTGCGGAGCATGGGCTCTAGGTGCGTGGGCTTCAGTAGTTGTGGCATGTGGGCTCAGTAGTTGTGGCGCATGGGTTTACTAGCTCCGCGGCATGTGGAATCTTCCCGGTCTGGGGCTCAAACCCATGTCCCCTGCATTGGCAGGCGAATTCTTAACCACTGCACCACCAGGGAAGTCCCCCTAGTCTTTCTTGAAGCTAGTATAAAACAGATATATTACATGAGATTTCCATATGGAAAGAAGTCAACATGAGGAACAAGGTACCAAAGGGAATTCATTGTCTGGAAAGGACAACCACAGAGACATCTGGCTTGCAGAGAAGCTGTGATGGAATTCTAAAATCAAGTGCCAACCAGCAGTGAGGCAAGGTGTGTATCTATGCTGAGTAACAATAGCAGTAGTGTCTCTGCTGGATTAACCTCAGTTTATGGTTTGGGTATTGTTCTTGGCTCCATAGCTTCTAAGGCCCATTCTCTGTACTCCTGGAGAGTTTGGGAGCTGCCTAATATCCTTTAATATGTTCTTTTACTGTGTAAACGAGTATGATAGGGTTCTATTGTTTTCACCTAAGAACCCTAGCTGATACATTTCCTATTGTATCCTGATTTTCAGTCATAATCCTAAGTGTACCTCCCCAAAACATTTTAGCACTCTGTCATTCCCCAAAGTGCTAAATTTTCAGAATTCCGACTTTCTGTTTTCATGCTGTCAACTGATGGATAAAATACTTTTCATAGTGTATTTCTGAAACAGCTCCAAAGAGCCTTGTAAATCCCACAAGACCTCAACTTGGCAAAAATTGAATATCTTTTGAGCAGCACCAGAGGAATGTTGAGTAAAAGGTATATCCTTAAGACTCAGATAGTTCTGAGCTTCTCCTCCTTAATGGGAAGAAAACATTTTGGGGGGAATTATGTAATTCTCTTCTGTACTCATGATGCCTGGCCAAAACCCATATGGTGCAACATGAAAACTCTGCCAAAGGTACCTGGAAGAACATTGAAGTTTTGGTCATCTAGGCAACCACTGTTATTTCTACAATGTACACCTCACAAAAATAGGAGAGTAATTTATAAAGAAATCAACCTGGAGTCCTTGCTGCATGAATAGGAAGGAATTTTGACCAACCAAGAAACTGTGTTGAAAGAAATTAGCTATTCAAGTGTGTGATACCACTTAAATTTCTCCTCTGTTTTTAGAAATAGAACAAGATGTCTTGAACATGTAAGTTTTCCCTAAAATGTTTAAACTAAATTTGTAATTGATCATAAATTAATATATGTAATCAGCATAATCAGCATAAATAATTAACATAATTTCATCTTTTAAAAAAATTTTATTAGAGTATAGTTGATTTACAATATTGTGTTAGTTTCAGGTGTACAGCAAAGTGATTCACTTATACATATACATATATTCTATCTTTTGCAGATCTTTTCCCATATAGGTTATTACAGAATATTGAGTAGAGTTCCCTGTGCTGTACAATAGGTCCTTGTTGGTTATCTGTTTTATATATAGTAGTGTGTGTATGTTAATTCCTAATTTATCCCTCCCCCACCACATTTCCCCTTTGGTAACCATGAGTTTGTTTTCAAAATCTATGAGTCTGTTTCTGTTTTGTAAATAAGTTCATTTTGATCAAAACATCAAAACCTGTAACATAATTGCATCTTTTAACAGACTTTATTTCCTAATGCCCCCAGGATGGTCTTTCTGTGCCCCTTTTCCCCTCCAGGGGCTCCCTTGCTCCACTTACCTTTCCTCCCTTTCCAGCATTCAATGCATCTTATATCCTTCACTACATTCATCCCACATCAGGAGAGGAGCAGTTGTATGCATTCATACATATGTGATTGATAACACTTAACTGCTAACTCTCTGACAGGGGTTTGCATTTGAATTTTAAGTCGAAGGATGGATTGATGTAAGAGTCTGCTTCTGGCTTTCTTGTCACATCTACATTTATACCCCTTGTGAAGTTGTCGACACCACTCACATCCAGGATGTAAGGCAGTAACATAGATTGGCATTGCCTGTATTTATCTCAGAGCTGGGTGTACATTTACAAGTATTCCTCAGCAGAAAAGAGCTGAAAGTCAGTCTCTGAGGCCTTCTTGCTAAGTGACATATGCAAGAAATATCAGAGATTTAAAAAATAAAAATATAAATCACGTCTGAGAATTCATTATACTGCAGATGTGACATGTCATTCTTGTACAAAGCTGGGATGCCCATCATGCTGATGTTATTTGCCTCCTATAGGAACTGAACCTGCCGCAAGGGGCATCCTCCTTCATAAGCATTCTTTTTTTTTTTTCTTTTAAAAAAATTAAATGAAATTTTTAGTTTTTAATTTTTTGTTTATATGAAGTACAGTTGACATACAATATTGTGTTAGTTTCAGGTGTACTACATAATGGCTTGATGTTTGCATGCATCATGAAATGATCACCACCACGAATCTAGTAACCATCTGTCCCCATACAAATTTATTACAGTATTATTGACCATATTTCTTATGCTGTATATCATAACCTCATGACATTTATTATACAACTGGAGGTTTGTACCTCTTAATCCCCCTCATCTATTACATGCACCCCAAAGAAGAAAGTCTTTAGTAAACAGTCCTCAACAGGAGAGCTATGTGTTTTACTTCATTTAATGTTCTTTCCATTCCACTGTCAATTATACATATTTATTCTTTGAATCCACTAACATTAATATTTTGCTGCTTCTTATGTATTCCTGATGACATTGGTTGGAAGACAAATCTAAAACAGTTCTTTATTCCATTTTAATTTAATTTTGTACCCTTCTGTATTACTGTAATTTGAATATTTTCCCCTTAATATTTAGATTGAATCTTAGTTTATTATTAATAGTATATATAGTGAGTGGCGGGTTTTCAGGACCCCTGGATCAATCTTTTATTTGCTCTTTGAAATAACAACGAATAATATTTGGTGACTCTTTTCAAACATCACTATATTTACAATCCTTTACATCGCCCCCCCCCTCCACTGTTGTCACACATGCATTTCTCTTGGTAACAAATATTAACAACTTGGGTGTGTATCCTTTCCTACCTTTTCCTGTATCTACCTGCAGAAAGAGCCAGCTAATTCACTGTTTGCATTATAATGGGGGATTATACTATATGTACTTTCTTACATCTTTTCTTTCTCATTTGAAAATAGGTTTTGGGAATCAAGCTGTAATTCATTCTTTTTAATGAAAACCTCATAGTCCAAAATGAGAATTTATTGTAGTTTATTCAACCAGCGCCTATGAGGCTGGTTATTTTATTCCAAATTTTTGTTGTTGTAAATAATACTGTAACAGACATCCTTACAAACCGATGATTTAATTTTTGTGAGATAGATTCCCAGAGGTGAGATTTCTGCATCTGAAAGTATGTATATTCTAAATAAAATATATTTGTCAAGATTACTTTCTAAACCTCAGGTATTAATTTGCATTTCCAATGTGAAAGCATAGGAAGACACTTTTCCTTACACTGTGCCAGCAGTAAAGTTTTTGTTTTGTTTTGTTTCACTTTATTGCACTTCACAGATACTGTATTGTTTTTTTAAAAATTGAAGGTTTGTGGCAACCCTGCATGGAGCTAGTCTATTGGCTCCATTTTTCCAACAGCATTTGCTTACTTAGTGTCTGTGTCATATATTTTTTTAAATTTTTATTTTATTTATTTTGTTATACAGCAGGTTCTTATTAGTCATCCATTTTATACACATCAGTGTATATATGTCAATCCCAATCTCCCAATTCATCACACCACCACCCCCACCCCCTGCCGCTTTCCCCGCTTGGTGTCCATACGTTTGTTCTCTACAACTGTGTCTCAATTTTTGCCCTGCAAACAGGTTGATCTGTACCATTTTTCTAGGTTCCACATATATGCGTTAATATACAATATATGTTTTTCTCTTTTTTTCTTACTTCACTCTGTATGACAGTCTCTAAATCCATCCGCGTCTCAACAAATGACCCAATTTCGTTCCTTTTTACGGCTAAGTAATATTCCATTGTATATATGTACTACATTTTCTTTATCCATTCGTCTGTCGATGAGCATTTAGGTTGCTTCCATGACCTGGC
This sequence comes from Physeter macrocephalus, assembly GCF_002837175.3. Lineage (NCBI taxonomy): Eukaryota > Metazoa > Chordata > Mammalia > Artiodactyla > Physeteridae > Physeter > Physeter macrocephalus. Next base: position 32,635,586 of record NC_041218.1, read on the forward strand.
TATTGTAAATATTGCTGCAATGAACATTGGGGTGCATGTGTCTTTTTGAATTATGGTTTTCTCTGGGTATATACCCAGTAGTGGGATTGCTGGGTCGTATGGTAGTTCTGTTTTTAGTTTTTTAAGGAACCTCCAT
>NC_041218.1:32635869-32637000 GCF_002837175.3 Physeter macrocephalus
TATATTTTGGAGATTAATCCTTTGTCTGTTGATTTGTTTGCAAATATTTTCTCCCATTCTGAGGGTTGTCTTTTGGTCTTGTTTATGGTTTCCTTTGCTGTGCAAAAGCTTTGAAGTTTCATTAGGTCCCATTTGTTTGTTTTTATTTCCATTACTCTAGGAGGTGGATCAAAAAAGACCTTGCTGTGATTTATATTAAAGAGTGTTCTTCCTATGTTTTCCTCTAAGAGTTTTATAGTGTCTGGTCTTACATTTAGGTCTCGATTCCATTTTGAGTTTATTTTTGTGTATGGTGTTAGGGAGGGTTCTAATTTCATTCTTTTACATGTAGCTGTCCGGTTTTCCCAGCACAACTTATTGAAGAGGCTATCTTTTCTCCATTGTATATCCTTGCCTACTTTCTCATAGATTAGTTGACCAATGGTGTGTGGGTTTATATCTGTGCTTTCTATTTGTTCTGTTGATCTATGTTTCTGTTTTTGTGCCAGTACCATATTCTCTTGATTACTGTAGCTTTATAGTGTAGTCTGAATTCAGGGAGTCTGTGATTCCTCCAGCTCCGTTTTTTTTTCCCTCAAGCCTGCTTTGACTATTCGGGGTCTTTTGTGTCTCCATACAAATTTTAAGATTTTTTTGTTCTAGTTCCATAAAAAATGCCATTGGTAATTTGATAGGGATTGCACTGAATCTGTAGATTGCTTTGGGTAGTATGGTCATTTTCACAGTATTGATTCTTCCAATCCAAGAACATGGTATATCTCTCTATCTGTTGGTATCGTCTTTAATTTCTTTCATCAGTGTCTTATACTTTTTTGCATACAGGTCTTTTGTCTCCCTAGGTAGGTTTATTCCTAGGTATTTTATTCGTTTTGTTGCAGTGGTAAATGGGAGTGTTTCCTTAATTTCTCTTTCAGATTTTTCATCATTAGTGTATAGGAAAGCAAGAGATTTCTGTGCATTAATTTTGTATCCTGCAACTTTACCAAATTCATTGATTAGCTCTAGTAGTTTTCTGGTGGCATCTTTAGGATTCTCTATGTATAGTATCATGTCATCTGCAAACAGTGACAGTTTTACTTCTTCTTTTCCAATTTGTATTCCTTTTATTTCTTTTTCTTCTCTGATTGCCAT
>NC_041218.1:32637371-32637906 GCF_002837175.3 Physeter macrocephalus
AGTTTTTATCATAAATGGGTGTTGAATTTTGTCAAAAGCTTTTTCTGCATCTATTGAGATGATCTTATGGTTTTTATTCCTCAATTTGTTAATATGGTTTATTACATGGATTGATTTGCATATATTGAAGAATCCTTGCATCTCTGGGATAAATCCCACTTGATCATGGTGTGTGATCCTTTTAATGTGCTGTTGGATTCTGTTTGCTAGTATTTTGTTGAGGATTTTTGCATCTATATTTATCAGTGATATTGGTCTCTAATTTTCTTTTTTTGTAGTATCTTTGTCTGATTTTGGTATCAAGGTGATGGTGGCCTCATAGAATGAGTTTGGGAGTGTTCCTTCCTCTGCAATTTTTTGGAAGAGTTTGAGAAGTGTGGGTGTTAGCTCTTCTCAAAATGTTTCATAGAATTCACCTGTGAAGCCATCTGTTCCTGGACTTTTGTTTGTTGGGAGATTTTTAATCACAGTTTCAATTTCATTACTTGTGATTGGTCTGTTCATATTTTCTGTTTCTTCCTGGTTCAGTCTTGGA
>NC_041218.1:32638290-32638687 GCF_002837175.3 Physeter macrocephalus
TGGTCAGAAAAGATGCTTGATATGATTTCAGTTTTCTTAAATTTACTGAGGCTTGATTTGTGACCCAAGATGTGATCTATCCTGGAGAATGTTCCATGCGCACTTGAGAAGAAAGTGTAATCTGCTGGTTTTGGATGGAATGTCCTATAAATATCAATTAAATCTATCTGTTTTATTGTGTCATTTAAAGCTTCTGTTTCCGTATTTTCATTTTGGATGATCTGTCCATTGGCGTAAGTGAGATGTTAAAGTCCCCCACTATTATTGTGTTACTGTCGATTTCCTCTTTTATAGCTGTTAGCAGTTGCCTTATGTATTGAGGTGCTCCTATGTTGGGTGCATATATATTTATAATTGTTATATCTTCTTCTTGGATTGATCCCTTGATCATTATGTA
>NC_041218.1:32639508-32641864 GCF_002837175.3 Physeter macrocephalus
TGCGCTTTAGTTCTTCTAGGTCCTTGTTAAATGTTTCTTGCATTTTCTCTATTCTATTTCCAAGATTTTGGATCATCTTTACTATCATTAATCTGAATTCTTTTTCAGGTAGACTGCCTATTTCCTCTTTATTTGTTAGGTCTGGTGTGTTTTTACCTTGCTCCTTCATCTGTTGTGTGTTTTTCTGTCTTTTCATTTTGCTTATCTTACTGTGTTTGGGGTCTCCTTTAAACAGGCTGCAGGTTCGTAGTTCCCATTGTTTTTGGTGTCTGTCCTGGCTAAGGTTGGTTCAGTGGCTTTTGTAGGTTTCCTGGTGGAGGGTACTAGTGCTTTTGTTCTGGTGGATGAGGCTGGATCTTTTCTTTCTGGTGGGCAGGTTCACGTCTGGTGGTGTGTTTTGGCATGTCTGTAGCCTTATTATGATTTTAGGCAGCCTCTCTGCTAATGGATGGGGCTGTGTTCCTGTCTTGCCAGTTGTTTGGCATAGGGTGTCCAGTACTGTAGCTTGCTGGTCGTTGAGTGAAGCTGTGTCTTGGTGTTGAGATGTAGATCTCTGGGAGATTTTCCCCATTTGATATTACATGGAGCTGGGAGGACTCTTGTGGACCAGTGTCCTGAACTTGGCTCTCCCACCTCAGAGGCACAGCACTGACTTCTGCCTGGAGCACCAAGAGCCTTTCATCCACACGACTCAGAATAAAAGGGAGAAAAAAAAGAAAGAAAGAAAAAAAGAGGATAAAATTAAGTAGGATAAAATAAAATAAAGTTATTAAAATAAGATATAATTATTAAGAAAAAAAATTTTTTTAAGTTAAAAAAAAATAAGAAAAAAAACGGACGGTCAGAACCATACGACAAATGGTGAAAGCAAAGCTATACAGACAAAATCTCACAGAGAAGCATACACATACACACTCACAAAAAGAGGAAAAGGATAAAAAATAATATATCTTGCTCCCAATGTCCACCTCCTCAATTTGGGATGATTCGTAGTCTATTCAGTTATTCCACAGATGCAGGGTACATCAAGTTGATTGTGGAGCTTTAATCTGCTGCTTCTGAGGCTGCTGGGAGAAATTTCCCTTTCTCTTCTTTGTTCGCATAGCTCCCGGGGTTCAGCTTTGGGTTTGGACCCGCCTCTGTTTGTAGGTCGCCTGAGGGCGTCTATTCTTTGCTCAGACAGTACAGGGTTAAAGGAGCAGCTGATTCGGGGGCTCTGGGTCACTCAGGCCAGGGGGAGGGAGGGGTACGGATGTGGGGCGAGCCTGCGGCGGCAGGGGCCAGCGTGACATTGCAGCACCCTAAGGCGCACCGTGCGTTCTCCCAGGGAAGTTGTCCCTGGGTCACGGGACCCTGGCAGTGGTGGGCAGCACAGGCTCCCAGGCCGGGGGGAGGTGTGGATAGTGACCTGTGCTTGCACACAGGCTTCTTGGTGGCTGCAGCAGCAGCCTTAGCATTTCATGCCCGTCTCTGGGGTCCGCGCTGTTAGCCGCAGCTCGCGCCCGTCTCTGGAGCTCCTTTAAGCAGTGCGCTTAATCCTCTCTCCTCGTGCACCAGGAAACAAAGAGGGAAGAAAAAGTCTCTTGTCTCTTCGGCAGCTGCAGACTTCTCCCGGACTCCCTCCCCTTCAGGCTGTGTTCACACCACCAGTCCTCTCCCTGCGATCCGACCGAAGCCCGAGCCTCAGCTCCCAGCCCCCGCCCACCCCGGTGGGTGAGCAGACAAGCCTCTCAGGCTGGTGAGTGCTGGTCGGCACCGATCCTCTGTCAATACTGAACATCTTTACATGTGTTTTGGGCCTTTGTATATCTGCCTTCAAGAAATGTCTGTTCAAGTCCTTTGCTCATTTTTAATTGAGTTTTTTTTGTTATTGAGTTAGAAGTGTTCTTTATATATTCTGGATTTATCATGTATATGATTTGCAAATATTTTCTCCCATTCTGAGTTGTCTTTTCTTTTTTTTTTTTGAATTTTATTATTTTTTTAATACAGCCGGTTCTTATTAGTTATATATTTTATACATATTAGTATATATATGTCAATCCCAATCTCCCAATTCATCCCAACACCACCACCACTCCTTATCCCGCGTTCCCCCCTTGGTGTCCATACGTTTGTCCTCTACATCTGTGTCTCTATTTCTGCCTTGCATACCGGTTCATCTGTACCATTTTTCTAGGTTCCATATATATGTGTTAATATACGATATTTGTTTTTCGCTTTCTGACTTCACTCTGTATGACAGTCTCTAGGTCCATCCACATCTCTACAAATGACCCAATTTCATTCCTTTTTATGGCTGAGTAATATTCCACTGTATATATGTACCACATCTTCTTTATCCATTTGTCTGTCG
>NC_041218.1:32643435-32644371 GCF_002837175.3 Physeter macrocephalus
ACAGGCTTCTTGGTGGCGGCAGCAGCGGCCTTAGCGTCTCATGCCCGTCTCTGGGGTCCGCGCTGTTAGCCGCAGCTCGCGCCCGTCTCTGGAGCTCCTTTAAGCAGTGCGCTTAATCCTCTCTCCTCGTGCACCAGGAAACAAAGAGGGAAGAAAAAGTCTCTTGTCTCTTCGGCAGCTGCAGACTTCTCCCGGACTCCCTCCCCTTCAGGCTGTGTTCACACCACCAGTCCTCTCCCTGCGATCCGACCGAAGCCCAAGCCTCAGCTCCCAGCCCCCGCCCACCCCGGTGGGTGAGCAGACAAGCCTCTCAGGCTGGTGAGTGCTGGTCGGCACCGATCCTCTGTCAATACTGAACATCTTTACATGTGTTTTGGGCCTTTGTATATCTGCCTTCAAGAAATGTCTGTTCAAGTCCTTTGCTCATTTTTAATTGAGTTTTTTTTGTTATTGAGTTAGAAGTGTTCTTTATATATTCTGGATTTATCATGTATATGATTTGCAAATATTTTCTCCCATTCTGAGTTGTCTTTTCTTTTTTTTTTTTGAATTTTATTATTTTTTTAATACAGCCGGTTCTTATTAGTTATATATTTTATACATATTAGTATATATATGTCAATCCCAATCTCCCAATTCATCCCAACACCACCACCACTCCTTATCCCGCGTTCCCCCCTTGGTGTCCATACGTTTGTCCTCTACATCTGTGTCTCTATTTCTGCCTTGCATACCGGTTCATCTGTACCATTTTTCTAGGTTCCATATATATGTGTTAATATACGATATTTGTTTTTCGCTTTCTGACTTCACTCTGTATGACAGTCTCTAGGTCCATCCACATCTCTACAAATGACCCAATTTCATTCCTTTTTATGGCTGAGTAATATTCCACTGTATATATGTACCACATCTTCTTTATCCATTTGTCTGTCG
>NC_041218.1:32644456-32654651 GCF_002837175.3 Physeter macrocephalus
ATTTGCATTTCTCTGATAATTAGTGATGTTGAGCAGCTTTTCATGTGCCTCTTGGCCATCTCTATGTCTTCTTTGAAGAAACGTCCGTTTAGGTCTTCTGCCCATTTTTGGATTGGGTTTTTTTTTTTTTTTAACATGGAGCTGCATGAGCTGTTTTTATATATTGGAGATTTATCCTTTGTCCGTTGATTCATTTGCAAATACTTTCTCCCATTATGAGGGTTGTCTTTTCGTCTTATTTATAGTTTCCTTTGCTGTGCAAAAGCTCTTAAGCTTCATTAGGTCCCATTTGTTTATTTTTGTTTTTATTTCCATTTCTGTAGGCGGTGGGTCAAAAAAGATCTTGCTGTGATTTATGTCAAAGAGTGTTCTTCCTATGTTTCCGTCTAAGAGTTTTATCATGTCTGGCCTTACTTTTAGGTCTTTAATCCATTTTGAGTTTATTTTTGTGTATGGTGTTAGGAAGTGTTCTAATTTCATTTTTTTACAGTTAGCTGTTCAGTTTTCCCAGCACCATTTATTGAAGAGACTGTCTTTTCTCCATTGTATATCCTTGCCTCCTTTGTCATAGGTTAGTTGTCCATAGGTGCGTGAGTTTATTTCTGGGCTTTCTATCCTGTTCCATTCATCTATATTTCTCTTTTTGTGCCATTACCTTGTCTTGATTACTGTAGCTTTGTAGTATAGTCTGAAGTCAGGGAGTCTCATTCCTCTAGCTCCGTTTTTTGTTCTCAGGATTGCTTTGGCAATTCGGGGTCTTTTGTGTCTTCATACAAATTTTAAGACTTTTTGTTCTAGTTTTGTAAAAATTGCTGTTGCTAGTTTGATAAGGATTGCATTGAATCAGTAGATTGCTTTGGGTAGTGTAGTCATTTTCACAATATCAATTCTTCCAATCCAAGAACAAGGTATGTCTCTTCATCTGTTTGTGTCATCTTTGATTTCTTTCATCAGTGTCTTATAGTTTTCTGCATACAGGTCTTTTGTCTCCTTCGGTAGGTTTATTCCTAAGTATTTTATTCTTTTTGTTGCAATGGTGAATGGGATTGTTTCCTTAATTTCTCTTTCAGATTTTTCATCATTAGTGTATAGGAATGCAAGAGATTTCTGTGCATTAATTTTGTATCCTGCTAGTTTACCAAATTCATTGATTAGCTCCAGTAGTTTATTGGTGGCATCTTTAGGATTCTCTATGTGCAGTATCATGTCATCTGCAAACAGTGACAGTTTTACTTCTTCTTTTCCAATTTGTATTCCTTTTATTTCTTTTTTCCTTCTCTGATTGCCATAGCTAGGACTTCCAAATCTATGTTTAATAATAGTGGTGAGAGTGGACATCCTTGTCGTGTTCCTGATCTTGGAGGAAATGCTTTCAGCTTTTCACCATTGAGAATGATGTTTGCTGTGGGTTTGTCATATGTGGCCTTTATTATGTTGAGGTAGGTTCCCTCTTTGCCCACTTTCTGGAGAGTTTTTATCATAAATGGGTGTTGAATTTTGTCAAAAGCTTTTTCTGCATCTATTGAGATGAGCATATGGTTTTTCTCCTTCAATTTGTTAATATGGTGTATCACATTGATTGATTTGTGTATACTGAAGAATCCTTGCATGCCTGGGATAAACCCCACTTGATCATGATGTATGATTCTTTTAATGTATTGTTGGATTCTGTTTGCTAGTGTTTTGTTGAGGATTTTTGCGTCTATATTCATCAGTGATATTGGTCTGTAGTTTCCTTTTTTTGTAGTATCATTGTCTGGTTTTGGTATCGGGGTGATGATGGCCTCATAGAATGAGTTTGGGAGTGTTCCTTCCTTGGCAACTATTTGGAAGAGTTTGAGAAGGATAGATGATACCTCTTCTCTGAATATTTCATAGAATTCGCCTGTGAAGCCATCTGTTCCTGGACTTTTATTTGTTGGAAGATTTTTAATCCCAGTTTCAATTTCATTACCTGTGATTGGTCTGTCCGTATTTTCTATCTCTTCCTGGTTCAGTCTCAGAAGGTTGAGAATTCTTATCCATTCTTCTGCCTCAGTTATTCTGCTATTGATTCCTTCTAGTATAGTTTTCATTTCAGTTAATGTATTGTTCATCTCTGTTTGTTTGTTCTTTAATTCTTCTAGGTCTTTGTTAAACACTTCTTCCATCTTCTCCGTTTTATCTTGTTCCTTCCTCTGGTACCTAGCCCTCTGCCTTTTCATCTTGTGTATCTTTCTGTGAATGTGGTTTTTGTTCCACAGGCTGCAGGATTGTAGTTCTTGCTTCTGCTGTCTGCCCTCTGGTGGATGAGGCTATCTAAGAGGATTATGCAAGTTTCCTGATGGGAGAGACTGGTGGTGGGTGGAGCTGACTGTTGCTCTGGTGGGCGGAGCTCAGTAAGACTTTAATCTGCTTGACTGCTGATGGGTGGGGCTGGGTTCCCTCCCTGTTGGTTGTTTGGCCTGAGGCAACCCAACACAGGTAGGGCAAAGAGCCCTACCTGGGCTCTTTGGTGGGGCTAATGGCAGACTCTGGGAGGGCTCACACCAAGGAGTACTTCCCAGAACTTCCACTGCCAGTGTCCTTGTCCCCACGGTGAGCCACAGCCACCCCCTGCCTCTGCAGCAGACCCTCCAACAATAGCAGGTAGGTCTGGTTCAGTCTCTCCTGGGGTCACTGCTCCTTCCCTGGGTCCCGATGCGCACATTAATTTGTGTGTGCCCTCCAGGAGTGGAGTCTCTGTTTTCCCAGTTCTGTCGAAGTCCTGGAATCAAATCCCAGTAGCCTTCAAAGTCTGATTCTCTAAGAATTCCTCCTTCCTTTGCCAGACCCCCAGTTTGGGAAGCCTGATGTGGGGCTCAGAACCTTCACTCCAGTGGGTGGACTTCTGTGGTATAAGAGTTCTCCAGTTTGTGAATCACCCATCAGCAGTTATGGGATTTGATTTTACTGTGATTGCGCCCCTCCCACCGTCTCATTGTGGCTTCTCCTTTGTCTTTGGATGCGGGATATCTTTTTTGGTGAGTTCCAGTGTCTTCCTGTCGATGAGATGATTGTCTAGCAGCTAGTTGTGATTCTGGTGTTCTCGCAAGAGGGAGTGAGAGCACGCCCTTCTACTCCGCCATCTTGGTTCCAAATCTCCTCCTTCGTAAGCATTCTGGTAGCTCTCATCGGTCAGTGAAACACTCAGCGTCAAGATGACTCACCAAAAAGCTCAGGAGCATGGCCTTTTCACCCATCCTGATTCTGGATTTGGAATAACAATTATTTACGTTTGTTACATTATCTGATAGTTTATAAACAGTTGTATTTCCAGCAGTTTTGGGAGGATAGCAGGAGAGGAAGCATTCCTACTTTGTAGGTGCGTCTCAGAGTTAATAGACTTACCCAGGTTACACATCTAGGAACGCTGGAGAAGGGACTCGAACTGATTATAAATCTAGAGTTCTTTCTACCACACCCCTCTCTCTGTCATACATCTCCTCTGGAGGGGACACACATGCATACGCGTGCACGCACACACACACATACACACACTATAAGAGGTTGATGAATACTGACTGAACTAGCCTTTGTACAAAGAATATGTTTATAAGGAGCCACAGAAGTGTCGGGATGTGTTAGTAAGACAACAAACCTTTCACTAGGTAGGGAAGGATCCAACCTTTCATCCCACAAATATGTGTTGAATAACTACTGTGTGCTAGGCACTGGACTGGTGGCTAGGATACAACAGTGCATAGGGTTGATAGGGTCCTAGCCCTCCTGGAGCTAATCTAACCATTGAGAGAATGAGAACAGTTGAGCATTTTAGCAGCTAAGATTTAGGCTCATGGTTGATTATGACTGGAGCTGACTGCTTCATCCATCACATTCTGCCTTATGCTGTAATTTTTGTATTAAAAGTCTCTTCTGTTGCTGACTGTAAATCCTAGAGGGCAAAGATCACACATTTTTATAACCACCATGTCACAACTCAAGGGAGGACAAGTCAGGACATTGTGTGAAAAATTCCAGAGAGAGCTCTCTGTAAATGGAGTCGATGGCCATCTGCTGCATTCATTAGTTTTGACCCCCTAAATCACTTCACCAGGTCCCACTAGGGTCATGTTTTCTTTATATAAAAAGATCTACCCACAGAAAGTTTGGGAATGTTGTACATTAAAAATGTGTTTGGGTCCATCACAATTGCTTGGAAATGTTTTTATGTTTGAGTTACTCATTCTGTGGAGGCAGAGACACAGTACCTGGCAACTACTACCTCAAGATACCTGTACGCTGTCCTGTGGCAATGCATGGTGTAAACACCTGCATGTGCATTGCAGCTTTTATTTCTCTGAAAGCAGGAAAGAGCAAACAGCCTCCAGATGCACAGTGTGAGGAAGGGCTAGCTGGCCCTTCTGCATCTTTTTTTCTACCCTATTTCCAGCATCTATAATATCCATATCCTACAATGAAACAGGAAATAATTTGATAGGAGTATTTTACACTTCAGTATTTAAATTCAGCAAACATTTATGCATATCTACTATGTGCCAGCAGCCATAATACTGACTGTGTTTCATAAAGAGCTTCTAATCTATAAGAGAGATATGAGACCTACACAGAAAGGTATAGTTTCTAAGTTACTGACAAAGTGGCATAGAGGTACATAGGAAATGGATAAAAAGGATGTTAGAGGCAAGTAAATCAAGTAATTCATAGATAATTAATTTGTTTGTTATCCAATATATATTTATCCCACATTTTAGTACTTTGGTAGTTTCTGGAGATACAGAAGAAAATAAAACAGGTTAAGTCCTTGCCCTGATGAAATGTAAATTCTAGTGGGAGAAATAGGCAATAAAGAAATTAATTAATTAATTAATTAAAAAATATCTTCTTTCCCAGCCACCCCTCACATGTTCTCTATGTTGCATCCTTCCTGAACTACCAGCTATTTTATATCTGAGCCATTTTCACTCATATCTCTCATATGTTTTTAACTTGCTTACAAAAATTTCCTCCACTTTCTGGTCTGATTTATAAGATTCCCTCCCATCCTTCAAGGCTCAGCTTAAAAACTTGCTCCCCCTCCAAGCTTTCCCTGCTAATCCCAGGAAATGTTAACACTGTCCCCTCTGGGTTGCCATAACACTCTATACACTGGGCCTCAGTTTCTGCAGGTATAAAAATGAAGTGCAATTAAATGTTTATCTGGCTTTGCACCTGTTAGATAAGGAATTTCTCAAGAGAAGAGACCATGGCTGATCTATTCCTTCCATGCCCTGTGCCTAGGAGACATGGAGCTATAATAATATTATCAACCCCAGTTATAACAGTGACACAAGTTAATAGTACCAACAATGCTCCAGGCACTCGGCTAAATGAGTTAATTCCAAATAATCCTTTAACTTACATATTTTATTATTATCTCCATTTTTTAAATGAAAAAAACTGAGACCTATAGCATTTACATGATTTACCCAAAGTCGGAAATCTAGTAAGGGATAAATATCTGATGAATAAATAAATACATTGATTTTTATTTTATTATAACAAAGAACTCTGTGCACAGAGACTCATCCTTAAAAATTAGATATTCATAAGGCGTAAGCATCTGCTCAGACTTTTTTGAAAATTGAGAAATATTGATCATTATCATCATCATAAATCATAGCAGCAAAATCTGGTTACATATCAAGTTTCATGGTCCTGAATGCTGTACTGTATATGATTTTTAAACTAAAGAATAAATGATCTGCATGAAGGAACTCTGTTGCATACAATTCCCAGAGGAACACTTGAAAGCCTTGGCCTTTATTTTCTCTTGGACACATATTGTCTCCAATTTTAAAGACAGCTGTTAGAAGGAAATGAGGCAAGGGATTTAGGGGCAGTCATGAGACTTAAAAATAGAAAATGGCATTTTGTTTCCATCATGCAGTATCTCCTTTCCTTCCATAGCACAGTTTACCATGCCTGTGACCACATAGCTGATACCCATCAACTCTTGGAAAATCATCATGGACACAGTTGCTCATTTCCATAGTTAAGACAGAAAAGTTGGATCAAAAATATTCACCTTTGGATGACTTAACCAATTTATCTATATTGTGAAATCTCAGGATTCACCAGCTTATCGTGCACTCTTTTGCTTATTGAGCTTGAATGGGAAAAAGCAAAATCTGAACATGTTAATTCCTATTGTCTGAAATACTATGATACTAAATTTATCTGTAAAAATCTTTGAGTCTCATGTAGTGAAGATGTCACCAAAAGGTAACAGTGCTGCATTTCTGTTTAACAAAGTCTTCCTGGTATCCATTTTTTTTGCAACAAAGTTATCTTTCTTGATATAGAAAGAGGAAATAAAGCAGATTTTGCGCATTCTATCTAAGGTCATTTTAATCAGCCTACTGCCTTAGCATTCATGATACCAACAGCATTCATTTTGAAAAGTTCCTTTCAGTTATTCTAAATGAATGAACCATTAGAAATCTAATCAATGACGATGAGCCTGTGTATTATAAACAGTCATGCTTTGAATCTTGATATTTTTAAAAATATTCATACTATCAGACTAGAAAAAAAATGTTACTTATTAGCAACATTAAGTTGGCTATAATTTAAAATCCATATAACTTTGCCTGTCAGCTAAAGACATGAGAAATAGGTACTCAGGCATCTCTCAGCGTAGAAGGGAGCCGGCCAGGAATTCACTACCTCTGGTCAACCTTAAAATTAGTAAGAAAGTCTTTAGAGAAAAAAAGATTAATCGAAGGGGTGTTTAGTGAACCCCTTCTTCAAGTAAATTAAAGCCCTGAATAATCCTATTTCTTGTTTCAGAAGGATCTAAGAACTGTGAGTCAAGGACCATGACTGTTAAGATTTTGCAACCCTCTGAAATGTTTGCAAAATCTCTGTGTTGGGGCTTCCCTGGCGGCGCAGTGTTTGAGAGTCCGCCTGCCGATGCGGGGGACACGGGTTTGTGCCTCGGTCTGGGAAGGTCCCACATGCCGCGGAGCGGCTGATCCCGTGAGCCATGGCCGCTGAGCCTGCGCGTCCGGAGCCTGTGCTCCGCGACGGGAGAGGCCACAACGGTGACAGGCCCGCGGTACCGCAAAAAACAAAACAAAAACAAACAAACAAAATCTGTATGTTGGTTACATTTGTTATCCTCTGTTTGTTTTTTGTTCTGAATTGTAGTTAAACCCTTAAACCTAGGTGGGAGGCATAAAGGAAAGTGGAGGGTTACAGAAGAGCCTCAAAGAGAGAGCAAGTAGTGGCAGCTACTATGATGGTGAGGAGGGAACATAGACCAAACTCCATAAGGCAGGCTATTAAGAAGCGCTGACTGAAAACTCTTAAGCAGGGGCTGATGCTGCTTCCAAGGCAGGATTTCTTCTTCCTCAGGAAGCTTCAGTTCTGCTCTTTTTTTCTTTTTAACATCTTTATTGGAGTATAATTGCTTTACAATGGTATGTTAGTTTCTTCTGTATAACAAAGTGAATCAGACATATATATACATATATTCCCATATCTCTTCCCTCTCGTGTCTCCCTACCACACTCCTTATCCCACCCCTCTAGATGGTTGCAAAGCACCGAGCTGATCTCCTGTGCTATGCAGCTTCTTCCACCAAGCTATCTATTTTACATTTGGTAGTGTATATATGTCAATGTTACTCTCTCACTTTGTCCCAGATAACCCTTCCCCCTCCCCATGTCTTCAAGTCCATTATCTACATGTGCATCTTTATTCCTGTCCTGCCCCAAGGTTCATCAGCACCATTTTTTTTTTTGGATTCCATACATATGTATTAACATATGATATATGTTTTTCTCTTTCTGATTTACTTCACTCTGTATGACAGACTGTAGGTCCATCCACCTTATTACAAGTAACTCAATTTTGTTTCTTTTTATGTCTGAGTAATATTCCATTGTATATATGTGCCACATCTTCTTTATCCATTCATCCCATGAGGGACAACTTAGGTTGCTTCCATGTCCTGGCTATTGTAAATAGAGCTGCAATGAACATTGTGGTACATGACTCTTTTTGAATTATGGTTTTCTCAGGGTATATGCCCAGTAGTGGGATTGCTGTGTCATATGGTAGTTCTGTTTTTAGTTTTTTAAGGAACCTCTATACTGTTCTCTATAGTTGCTGTATCAATTTACATTCCCCAAAACAGTGCAAGAGGGTTCCCTTTTCTCCAAACCCTCTCCAGCATTATTGTTTGTAGATTTTTTGATGATGGTCATGCTGACATGTGTGAGGTGATATCTCACTGTAGTTTTGATTTGCATTTCTCTAATGATTAGTGATGTTGAGCATCCTTTCACGTGTGTGTTGGCAGAAATGTCTATTTAGGTCTTCTGCCCATTTTTGGATTGGGTGGTTTGTCTTTTTGGTATTGAGCTGCATGAGCTGTTTGTAAATTTTGGAGATTAATCCTTTGTCAGTTGCTTCATTTGAAAATATTTTCTCCCATTCTGAGATATTGTGAAATCTCAGGATTCACCAGCTTATCGTGCACTCTTTTGCTTATTGAGCTTGAATGGGAAAAAGCAAAATCTGAACATGTTAATTCCTATTGTCTGAAATACTATGATACTAAATTTATCTGTAAAAATCTTTGAGTCTCATGTAGTGAAGATGTCACCAAAAGGTAACAGTGCTGCATTTCTGTTTAACAAAGTCTTCCTGGTATCCATTTTTTTTGCAACAAAGTTATCTTTCTTGATATAGAAAGAGGAAATAAAGCAGATTTTGCGCATTCTATCTAAGGTCATTTTAATCAGCCTACTGCCTTAGCATTCATGATACCAACAGCATTCATTTTGAAAAGTTCCTTTCAGTTATTCTAAATGAATGAACCATTAGAAATCTAATCAATGACGATGAGCCTGTGTATTATAAACAGTCATGCTTTGAATCTTGATATTTTTAAAAATATTCATACTATCAGACTAGAAAAAAAATGTTACTTATTAGCAACATTAAGTTGGCTATAATTTAAAATCCATATAACTTTGCCTGTCAGCTAAAGACATGAGAAATAGGTACTCAGGCATCTCTCAGCGTAGAAGGGAGCCGGCCAGGAATTCACTACCTCTGGTCAACCTTAAAATTAGTAAGAAAGTCTTTAGAGAAAAAAAGATTAATCGAAGGGGTGTTTAGTGAACCCCTTCTTCAAGTAAATTAAAGCCCTGAATAATCCTATTTCTTGTTTCAGAAGGATCTAAGAACTGTGAGTCAAGGACCATGACTGTTAAGATTTTGCAACCCTCTGAAATGTTTGCAAAATCTCTGTGTTGGGGCTTCCCTGGCGGCGCAGTGTTTGAGAGTCCGCCTGCCGATGCGGGGGACACGGGTTTGTGCCTCGGTCTGGGAAGGTCCCACATGCCGCGGAGCGGCTGATCCCGTGAGCCATGGCCGCTGAGCCTGCGCGTCCGGAGCCTGTGCTCCGCGACGGGAGAGGCCACAACGGTGACAGGCCCGCGGTACCGCAAAAAACAAAACAAAAACAAACAAACAAAATCTGTATGTTGGTTACATTTGTTATCCTCTGTTTGTTTTTTGTTCTGAATTGTAGTTAAACCCTTAAACCTAGGTGGGAGGCATAAAGGAAAGCGGAGGGTTACAGAAGAGCCTCAAAGAGAGAGCAAGTAGTGGCAGCTACTATGATGGTGAGGAGGGAACATAGACCAAACTCCATAAGGCAGGCTATTAAGAAGCGCTGACTGAAAACTCTTAAGCAGGGGCTGATGCTGCTTCCAAGGCAGGATTTCTTCTTCCTCAGGAAGCTTCAGTTCTGCTCTTTTTTTCTTTTTAACATCTTTATTGGAGTATAATTGCTTTACAATGGTATGTTAGTTTCTTCTGTATAACAAAGTGAATCAGACATATATATACATATATCCCCATTTCTCCTCCCTCTTGCGACTCCCTCCCACCCTCCCTGTAGGTGGTCCAAAGCACCACCTCTAGGTGGTCCAAAGCACTGAGCTGATCTCCCTGTGCTATGCGGCTGCTTCCCACTAGCTATCTATTTTACATTTGGTAGTGTATATATGTCCATGCCACTCTCTCACTTCATCCCAGCTTACCCTTCCCCCTCCCCGTGGCCTAAAGTCCATTCTCTACGTCTGCGTCTTTATTCCTGTCCTGCCCCTAGGTTCTTCAGAACTTTTTTTTTTTTTTTTTTAGATTCCATATATATGTG
>NC_041218.1:32655507-32682279 GCF_002837175.3 Physeter macrocephalus
TGGTGTTAGGGAGTGTTCTAATTTCATTCTTTTACATGTAGCTGTCGAATTTTCCCAGCACCACTTATTGAACAGGCTGTCTTTTCACCATTGTATATTCTTGCCTCCTTTATCAAAAATAAGGTGACCATATGTCCGTGGGTTTATCTCTGGGCTTTCTATCCTGTTCCATTGGTCTATGGATTAGATTACAGTAGCTTTGTAGTATAGTCTGATTACAGTAGCTTTGTAGTATAGTCTGAAGTCAGCGAGTCTGATTCCTCCAGCTCCGTTTTTCTTTCTCAAGATTGCTTTGGCTATTTGGGGTCTTTTGTGTTTCCATTTTCTGATAGCATCTTTAGGATTCTCTATGTATAATATCATGTCATCTGCAAACAGTGACAGCTTTACTTTTTCTTTCAATTCTGCTCTTAAGGCAACTGATTGGATCAGGCCCACCTAAATTTTGGAGGATAACCTCCTTTATTTAAAGTCACCTGATTGTACATGTTAATCATGTCTACAAAAACCCACAAGGTTTTTGAAACCATTATATAAGCAGAAGCATGGCCAGCTTGGAATGAAGGTGATGGAGATAGGATAAGATAAAAGTGGGCTCTTGGATTTCCAGAATTCCACACTTAGGAAATGAGCTGATAGAGCTCCTAAGGTGCAAGCATGTGCTAACGTTCAAGAAAAAGGAGAAGTGACTCCAAGGATAGTAGCATGGGTGCAGAGGCAAAGGCAGAGGCCAGAGGCTCAGAGTCAGAGACAAGAGCTGTAGGCAGATGTGTACAGAGCTACAGTGGGCCCAGAGCTGCCTTGAGCCACAGAAACTCAGTGGAATTTGCTCTGCTGGATTTTGAACTTGTTTGGGCTGATTATTCTTTTATTCCTTTCCTTTTCTCCCTTTTGGAATGTGACTGTCTATCCTATGCCTATCCCACCACTGTCTTTTGGAAGCAGATAACTTGTGTTCTAGTCTCTTAGGTCTACAGATGGAGAGGCATTTTGTCTCAGGATCAGTAATATCCAGAGTCCCACCCATGACTGATTGGGTTGATTTAGATCATAAGATGTGGAACTTTATGAGCTGATGATAATTAGATGAAAATTTTTACTTAGACTTGATGCTGTAATTGGTTGAGATATTGGGGGGTGTTGTGATGGGGTGAATGTATTTCACACTTAGGACAGATGTGAATTTTGGGGGGCCAGGGAGTGGACTGCAGTGGATTGAATGGTGGCCCACCAAAAGATATGCTCACATCCTAATACCTGGAACCTGTGAGTGTGACCTTAGTTGGAAAAAGGGTCTATGTAGATATAATTAAGGACTTCGAGATTAGATCATCCTGGATTATCCTAAATTCATTGACAAGCATCCTTATAAAATGCACACATAGGAGAGACACACAGAAAAGAAAAGGACATGTGAAGATGGAGACAGAGTGATACAGTCACAAGGACAGGAATGCTAATAGCCACCAGAACCATGAAAAGGCAAGAAATGGAATTTTCCCTAGAGCCTCTAGAGGGATCACAGCCCTGCTGACGCTTTGATTTTAGAATTCTACAGCTGTGAGAGAATAAATTTTTGTTGTCTTAAGCCTCCAGATCTGTAGTAATTTGCTACAGCAGCCTTAGGAAATGAATACAGTCACCAAGCAGTATAAAATGTATATGAGGTTCCCTGATGCACTTTTTCAGTAATGTGCCAGGATGTTCACTTAAGAGTGATGTCTTCTTTGTAAAAGTCAACTTCGATCTCAAAAACATTATGCTAAGTAAAAGAATCCAGACTCACTCATGACAAACTATATAATTCCATTCATATAACATTATAATTTACCCTAGAGAAAGCTAGCAAAACTATAATGCCAGGAAACTGATCAGGTTGTCAGGGACTTGGAGTGGAGATAGAGGATTGTCTAATGGGGCACGGGGAACTATTGAGTGTGATGGATGTAATCAATATCTTGATTACTGTGGTAGTTACACAACTGTATAAGCTTCTCAAAACTTGAACTGTACACCTAAAAAGGGTATATTTTACTGTATGTATATTATACCTCAATAACCTTGACTTCTGGTGCTATAGGTTTATATAACTCTGCTTTAAAATGTTTAAAGCAAATATTTTGAAACGATGTGAAGATCAGTCTCACATTGATATTTATCTACAGCTGCAACTGACTTGGTTTTCCTTGATTTTTTATCTGTTTTCTGATATCAATTCATTCTCAGAGAACAATTATTTTCCACCACTGAAGATATACAAAACAAACAAACCACTACATGTTCTGCCTTTAGTTCCTAAAGAAGAGTTGAAAAAGTGTTTTGCTTATTGAAATAAATATATAATATCCCAAAGTGACTACTTTGTTTAGTTTTAACTTAATAAATATTTAGTATCTTATGTGGAAGACATATGCTAAGTGCAGGGCTGGAACTAGGAGTGGTTACAGGGATAATTAAGAAACAATTCTTCTATAGTTAGAAGTATAAAATAGGAAGCAAGTAACTCTAATACAAAACAGATTCAAACCAAATTCTTTGGGGTCTTAGAAGAGGAAGCAGTTTTACCCAAATGGGAGGGCCTCTTTCAAGTAGATGAGATGGAATTGAAAATAGAAAATGGTCGATTGTGGATTTCAACAAAAAGAGGAATCCAAGGTGGAAGAAACTGCATGGGTGAAGGCACATGCTGTGGACTAAATGTTTGTGTCCCTGCCCTGCCTCCAATTCACATGTTGAGGCCGACTCCTCAATGTGATGATATTTGAAGAAGGGGCCTTTGGAAAGTAATTAGGTAATGACAGTGGAATCCTAATGAATGGGATTATTTCCCTTGTAAGAGAAGGTGACAGGAGATTTCCCTCTCTGCTCTCCACCATGTGAGACTACAATGAGAGGACCACTGTCTGCAAACCAGAAAGTTATCTTACCAGACAGCTGGCTCTACTTGTCCCTTGGTCTTGGACTTCCCAGCCTTCAAAACTGTAAGAAATAAATGTTTGTTGTGTAAGCCACCAGTCTTTGCTATAGCAGCCCAAACTGACTAAGACAGTACAGAAATAGGAACAAATTCAGGGAACAGTCAGTAGTCTCTGACTAGTTAGAATATGTGCAGAGGAGTGGGAGAAAAACTAGAAAGGGAATTTAGGATAGTTTTCTGTATGTCTTAAATGCCAAGTTGGGGGATTTGTACTTAATTCAGGGGTCAGTGGGGAGCTGTTAATGTTGTGCTTGAGAATTTTGAGAATCTTGTGAAAGTTACAAATGCATTGCTCCAGAAAAGTGCACAAGCCTACAAAGTGCTATGTACCATCTCAGGACTTTCACAGACACCTAGAGCTCCTCCAGGGCCTTCCTTCCCTGGGAACCCCCGGATTAAAGAAGTTTTGAGAAAGAGCCTGACATCAAGGGAATTATCATTTCATGTCATTTTAGTTAATTCTGCCATACATGATCAGAATGGAGAATTACATTGATACAACTTATGAGCTAAAGTTGGTTTTCTTAAAGTGTGATCTATATTAGAATCACCTGCAGGGCTTATCAAACATCCATATTCCTAAATCCTACCCAGATATACTCAGGGTCTCTAATAGTGGGGCCAGCTGAGATACACTTTTTAAAAATTTTTATTGGAGTATAGTTGATTTACAATGTTGTGTTAGTTTCAGGTGTACAGCAAAGTGAATCAGTTATACATATAGCTACTCATTTTTTAGATTCTTTTCCCATATAGGTCATTACAGAATATTGAGTAGAGGTTCCTGTGCTATTCAGTAGGTCCTTATTAGTTATCTGTTTTATATATAGTAGTTTGTATATGTCATTCCCAATCTCCCAATTTATCCCTCCCCCCCTTTTTAACCAGCACCAAGCTGCTGCTGTTGCCCACTTAGCTTAGAGAATAGCTTAACTAGTGATGAAGAGGGTACAGTCATTCCTCAGTCTCAGAGGTGGGAGAGAATTGGTTCCGGGCCCCCCTCAGATACCAAAATACACAGATGTTCAAGTCCCTTATATAAAATGATGCAGCAGTGTCGGCCCTCCATATCCACAGGTGCCACGTCCTTGGATGCAGAGAGCCGGAGAGCTGACAGTATCGTGGTAGACATTTCCTTTTGACTTCCCAACAAAGCATGTAAGAGACAGAAAGAACTCAAGGGAAAAAATTATGTAAAAGATTTTTTTTCAACTCCACCAATTCTCAAGACACTCTCTGCAGTCAGTACCACTTTAAACTAAGCATAGGAGCATCTTCAGCTACAGTGTGTTAGGACACCATTTATCCTGGGGAAAACTGGCTCCTTTACATTAGCCCAGAACATTTACGAGGAACATTAGCATCACATAGTCATACTGTTGGAAGCTACTGATGGGTCCCGTGGATGAAGATAAACAGTGATCATCCTTAACCTTAAAATGATTAACTGCCATAGCAGCCAGGGTAGTTTCTGTTCTGCCTTGACGTGAAGAGATCCAAGGTTTCACTATGTATCAGTCAATCTTTCCAAAAAGGATTTTGCAAAATGACAGTAATTGGCAAGGTTCTGGAATTGGTAGGATCTGTTACTTATCAGAATTGTATGGTTTTCTGACATCTTTTTCTTTTTTTGTAAAACAATCACCAGGACTGTATTCTAAAAAAAAAAAAAAAAAAAAACATGCTGTTGATCCCAAATTTGTTTCTTTATTCAGACATTCCACACATTCATTCCTAGTTAGGGATACAACATTTTATGATTTAATATTAAACTGCCAAATCAATGTATTTCACTTCCTGATTATTTTTTAAAGACGGAACAAAAAGGAGAGTGAATCATAGGTTGATTGAGGAGTTAGCTGTTAAATGAAGCTATTAATTTCATTTTCCTGACATCCCAAACATGTTTGTGGAATTTTTACATAGCAACTACACATACTACTATCTGTACTCGTGTTCAGTTCATCCAAGAATAAAGACTTATAGTGGGACTTCCCTGGTGGTCCAGTGGTAAAGAATCCACCTTCCAGTGCAGGGGAAGCAGGTTTGATCCCTGGTCGGGAAACTAAGATCCCACATGCTGCGGGGCAACTAAGACTGTGTGCTACAAACTACAGAGCCCACGTGCTCTGGACCCCATGCTCCACAACTACAGAGCCCACAAGCCCTGGAGCCTGCACCCCACAACTAGAGAGAAGCCTACACGCCTCAACAAAGACCATGCGCATCACAACTAAGACCTGACGCAGCCAAAAATAAAAATAAAATAAATAAATAATTTTTTAAAAGCTGTTGCTTGAAATTTAAAAAAAAAGACTCATAGTACATGCATAAATATCCATTTTTATTCTTCCTTAGGTATGGTAGTATGTATTTACTGTTTTTGACTTCCCAGCACTTCTTTTCCTCTTCTTCTGGTTACAGCAACCCCTCTTCTTTTGAACAGCTCTTCCTTCCCTGCTCTAGTCATGAGGTTTGCTTGGAAGCTGTCAATCACAGTACTGCACTGCCATCCCAAGCTGGACCAATCACATTATCTCACCTCATCAAGGGGCCCCCTGATTGTCCTGGAAATGGGCACAGTCAGAGTTCTTTCCAAAGATTTTTTTGACCTACAGCTGGGGTAGTTAGGAGAATAGTAGTAAGGAAGTGAAAAGGAGTTCTCTCCTCTCTGATGATGAAGGTTTGAGTACATGAAACCAGAGAGGCTGATAGCCATGTACCCTGGCACACTGAGAAACCAGATCAGAAGCAAACAACAATGAAGCCATCATACCAAAGGAGAGATGGTTTTAAGCAATTCCTTGGACTCAAAGAGCCACCCTAATGTGCTTCAGTGTTATGCTATCTAATGTTGGTGGCCACTGACTACATGTGGCTATTGAGCACTGGAAACATGGTTAGTCCAAATTGAATTGTTCTGTATGTCTAAAATAACACTGGATTTTGAAGACTTGGCATGGGTAAAAAAGACTATAAAATATCTCAGTAATGATTTTTTATAATGAATACATGTGAAATTATAATATATTGAATACTTGTTTAAATAAATCAGATTTTTAAATTAATTTCATTTATTTTTTAATGTGGCTTCTAGAAATTTTTATATTACATACGAGCCTCAAATTATGTTGCTATTGAAATAGAACTGCTCTCTAGTGAATCTGTGTTTTTGGTTTGTTTAGCTACTTAGGGCAGGGTTTGTACCATTGGCAACTTATGGAGCCCTAATTGATGCTGAAATCAGTAACTGGAACAGAGGCAGTGAGAGGGATAGATCCAAAATGTGGAACTGGCTACATTCAGGTGCAGAGCGGGCAGGGAGGTTTTCTCCATTCTGAGTTAGGAAACTCAGTAGCAAAGCCATTAGTTAATTGTTACAAGTTATTTAGATGATGTGCCTATCCTCACTGAGCTCCAGCTTTACAGGGAAAAAAATTTGAGAATTTGGAGGGTTGGCTACTTCTTGCAACCTTCAGTAAGGTGCTGCAAGAGGAAAAAACATGTGGTCTGAGCAGAGCCTCTGAAAGTGGAGCTGGTGTAGCAGCCTGGCACAGCTGCGAAAAGAGGCCATTCTGCCACTGGGCAAGCTCTGGATTTCAAAGGTCCCCACAGCACTGAAATCCAGCCAGTGTGCCGCCAGAATGAAGACGTCAGATCTCCTAAATGTCCACAAAGCACTGCTACCTGACTAAGGCAATTCCCCGTCCCCAGGTTACAAAGGAGATTGGGAGCACCTGGGTAGGAGGGACATTTAGCCCTGTCCCATCACTGCAGCCCACCATACAGCGACAGAGACCAAAGTGAGAGGCACTAAGATGAGGCCCAGAAGGATGGGCAGTGTCTGCTGAAGAGTCACCAAGAAGTGAAGCTGTGAAATGGGAGCAGATCCAGATTCAAATATCTTGACTGGCAAGATTACTGGCTTTAGTTACTAGCAAACAGAGTTCCTACTAGGCAGTCTCCTAGGGTTTTAAGGAGGTTCTATTGTCACCACCACCATTCCCAAACAAGAAAGAAAGAAAACACAAAAACAAGGAACCTACGACTGACCACTGCCTGGGGCCATTCTTCATGCTCCGTGAACAGGAAATGCATGGCTGAGGAGGTATAGCCCAATGGCAAAGATAACCCAGCTGTCCCCAAGATATTTTTTCCCCTTCATCAGGTACCCACCTAGATTCCCTTACAAATGAGTTGTAGTTCTTTGACTAAATTATCTGTAATGGCATATGAGAGGAAGTGATGTCTCCCTCTTTCAGCACTGGCTCATAAAAAAAACTCCTAGGGCTTCCCTGGTGGCGCAGTAGTTGCGCGTCCGCCTGCCGATGCAGGGGAACCGGGTTCGCGCCCCGGTCTGGGAGGATCCCACATGCTGCGAAGCGGCTGGGCCCGTGAGCCATGGCCGCTGAGCCTGCGCGTCCGGAGCCTGTGCTCCGCAACGGGAGAGGCCACAACAGAGGGAGGCCTGCATACCAGGCCCGTGAGCCATGGCTGCTGAGCCTGCGCGTCCGGAGCCTGTGCTCCGCAACGAGAAAGGCCACAAAAGAGGGAGGCCTGCATACCACAAAAAAAAAAAAAAAAAAAAAAAAAACCTCCTACATGTGCATCTCCGTGCTCTCTCCCCTTTCTAACAGACAGAGGTGGAGAAAACCACCAGGACAACTTTGGAAACCATGTGTTGAAGAAGGCAAAACTGGAGATTTCCTGGAACATTACACAAGCAAGGTAGAAACTTCTAACTTGTTGAGCCTTTACATGTTTGGTTCTATTTGCTATCACAGCCTAACTGAATACATCTCCCAACAGAGAGATCCTCCCAAATGTCCCTGATAACCAAAACCGCATAGAACACTGAGCAAATCAAATCTCTCTGGTACATAGCAGTCAGACCAGCCAAACTGACTAACCTGGTAGATTATCTTTTGCCATAAAGGAAAGTCTCCCAACAGAAGTAACCTGCTTTCTAATACAGCAAGGCAAGGATAGTGCCGTTGTGTGCTGCTTCCCTGCCCCCTGCTCCTATGCAATAATCTTATTTATTTATTTAAAATTTTTTTAATTTTTTTATTTTTTTGTGGTACACGGGCCTCTCACTGTTGTGGCCTCTCCCGTTGCGGAGCACAGGCTCCGGACGCGCTGGCTCAGTGGCCATGGCTCACGGGCCCAGTCGCTCCGCGGCATGTGGGATCTTCCCGGACCTGCGCACGAACCCGTGTCCCCTGCATCGGCAGGCGGATTGCCCAATAATCTTTTTTAAATGGAAGCTTTTGTTAAGCAATATTTCTTCTATTTTTATATTGTATGTGTTAGGGGTGGTTAAATTTCTCATTTGGAACATAGTAGCAGGGATTACAAGGAGCCATATCAAGACCTGATTGAGAAAAATGGACATTAGACGGACATCATGGACTCAGAGATGGCTGCAATAACTGGGAAGAAGTATGGCTTGTGTCCCACTGGAATATATGTGGAATTGTAGGTGTAATCATTGCAATAAGTTAGAATAGGGAATTTGGAGAATTATTTATAATTGTAGAGGAGTGCATTTGTGTATTAGACACTAAGCTACAAGAGTCCAAGTTTAGTAGTAGCATTTGGGTCAAGACCTACATAAAAATTGCTAGGCATCATCAAGAAACTAGACTTTAAAACCATGAAAGAAGTAATCAATATTGAAGATAAATATTTTAATCAAACATCCTTTTTTTAATGACTTGAGTATAACCTAATGATGCTATTTGTCTACCTATATTACAATATGTCACAGCACGTGATAAGTTAGTACTAAGTAAAACCAAATGAGCTGCACTGCCCCTCTCAAACTAGCCTCTTCAAGGTATCATGACATAGTTGGTGAATACAATGAGGAAAATCATATTGTCTTTATATTGACGAGGGATCATTGTAGACATCAACCTTTATTTGTGTAATTACAGTATCTTTTGCTTGGGTATCGTATTAAATTTTTTTAAAGAGAGAAATGCATATTGTTTCAATTTTAAAACTTTGTGTTAGCAGAATTATCATCAGAGATAGTAAAAGAAAACATCCATCTTATGAAAAATTATTAAACCAAAGACTTCCAAATTATATTTGGAACTTGAGTTTCAACAAAAATAAGTCTTTCCTACTCCTGAAATAAAGCCAGCACCTTTCCCTGATTGGTATTTCAAGATCAAAGGCAATCTCTGCAAATCTAATTCTACTTTTCTCAAGTTCTTAAGGTCTTGAATACAATTTTCAAGACTGCTAAACCAAGAAATTCATCTTTTTGAGAGTAGCAGACTAAATTAAAAGGCTATATTTTGTGGTCAGACATCTCCAAGACACTTTACTGAATGAATGTTCAATTAGCAAGAGAACAAAGAAGCCAATGAAGATCTGTAAAATCAATGTCATGAAACTCCAATTGTTCCCCCATTGTCCAGCCCCCTTAACTTAAGTTACCCAGATTCTGCTATAGGATGCAATTTCTTTCTGGCCTTCCTGGATGCAATATGGTAGAGAAGAAAGAGAATTGAATAATCATTTTAATTCTACCTCATACTTACTTTGATCAAGTTAAGTAAACTCTGAGCCCATTTATTCCTTTCTAATATAGAGACAATAAGTTTTGCCCTGAATTCCTCATAAAGTTATTGGGTTGAACATGAAAGTTACTTATAAACTGCAGGTTGTTTTACAAATATGAAATATTTTTATTATATAAAGAAACTTCTAGAGATCTTTTACTACTTGACACGATAAACAGAAGACACATAAAAATAGGAAGCAGTATAACATGAAATAAAAAACATGAGCTCTATTTCTGGCACTTTGATAGAATAGATACCCTGCACAGGCATCCCAACTCAAATAACTAAAATTTTTGATAAACTATAAATAAGAAACATCCTTTAAATGCATCTCTGAGCTGACACAAAAAGAAAAATTTTGAAGAGGACAAAACTAAATTGAAAGCAGTAATGCTGGGAGGGAAACAGGAACATAAATGCAAAAATTCTTAGCAAAAGATTAGCATATCAAGTCTAGCCATATGTAGGTATAGATAGGTAGATAGATATGACATATATTTTATATATTGATATATGTATATCAAGGATAATATATAATGGCCAATTGCTGTTTGTTCTAGGAACATGAAGTTAGTTTAACATTCAAAAATCAATGAATGTGGCAAACTTCCAGTTCTAGTCAATAGGAGTAAGAACACTGCAGCTTATGTCTCCTATTGATTACATGTAAAAACTGAAAAATGTACAAAAAGAAACTACTTAGGACTTAGAATATTAAATAGTAGTTAGAATATTGGGAAGTCAGAACTTGAAAAACGACCAGTATGGTAGTAGTGAGTTTCTGAGATTCTTTTTCTCCCTCCTTTAGCTTTTCTTTTTGATCCAAGGGTGGATTGAATCAGGAAACTGCAAAATCAGCACAGTCAGCAAAAATTCAAAGAGGAGCCCATTTTTTTAGCCACAGAGGGAGAACAAAAGACCTCTGCAAATTATAAAGTGAGGAAAGAAGCCTCTCTCTGTCCCTCCCTCTCTCTCTCCCTCTCTCCCTCTCTCTCTCTCCTTCTCCCTCCCTCCTCCCCAGCTCTCTGTATACTACTACAGAAATTTACATTGTCATAGATTGAAAGTCTTACAGTTATAGATTCTGAAACCCACATCTCAATGAGAATGATTGCATTGGAAAAAATGAAAAATGAAGTTTCTGTTCACTGCAGCTTCTCTTTCTGATATTATTGTATGAAGAATTAACTTGTAGAACATTATTCACATAAGAATTCATTTATACGAAAACTGTTTAGATTGGTTGATAATGTAGAAGTGGGACCTCATTGCTCTCTGATAAGGGCAGATCTGTGTAGACTTTAGCTTTTTAGAACATGATTTAGTCTCTGAAATAAAAATGACAGTAGACTTGATGGGGAGAAATGTTTGAAACAATTAAATACAGCAAAATAATCTAGAAAGTGGGGCTATAGAATAAAATTCCAAATATTTTGCTTATATTAGGCCTCCTTCAAATTATTCCTAATATCAGTCAAGGACATAGCAGAAAACAGAATTTACTTCCAAATAGTTCAAATGAAGGGACTTTAAGGAAAGAGCTCCTTACGGAAATGCAAGCAAGATTAAAGGAACAAATATGATTTAGTGAAGCATCCAAAGCTGCCCTTCCCACCCATCTGAGGAGAATGGGGAGGAAAAAGTGTTGCCGGACCTGAGCCCCATGAGAACGGGGGCTATGGTGAGGGGCTGCCTGCCAAGAGCTGCAGTCACAGAGGTATGTGGCTCCTGCCACAGTCTCAGGGCCAAAGCAGGAAGGATTGGGGAATAAAATACCCCCGCTCTCTCCTCCCACCCTCCCATCTTCTGCTGGTGCCTCCCATTGACTGAACCCCAACTGAAAGTAGACAGCAAGAGGAAGGCAGAGATTGGAGTGGGATGGGGGTGGTAAATAGAAAATGACAGGTATACGCCCTACCGCATCACCCTGTTTCAGGACAGCTCTTTTTCGACCTGTAATTGCCTTATAGTTGTGTTTGTCTTTTGTGCATTATTCATCTCTCCTTCAATCCTATGGAATCTAGAGTTGGGATATAAGGGTTTGGAAACTTCTGCCTCCAGTCCTAGGACAGAGATAAGGTAAACAAGATGTGCACAGGTTTCTGCTATATATTGGTATTTCCCTGTCCTGAAATATCAGTAAAGGGGGCAAACAGGAGGAAATTTTAGCTTGATTCTCCCCATCCCTGCTTCTGCATTATATATATTACCCAGAGGAAGCACAATTTCCCTCTCCCTCTTTCCCTGTCTCTCTGTCTCTCTCTGTCTCTGTCTCTCTGTCTCTCTGTCTCTCTCACACACACACACACACACACACACACACACGAATACAAATACACCGAAGGTCAACATGCGTCCTTTAAAGACGGTATTAGATGCATGGCACAGGTTGACATACAAATTATTTTTTAATGATACCAAAAAGCCATAAGAAGAGAGTTTCATTTTCTTTTATATCACTGAAAACTTGGGGACAAAGACTAACTGGTAATGAATGATTGTAAAGATAAGAGGAAGCTATTTGTAGACTATGGGATCAATTATTTGGAATAGCCACAAGACTTTCACCTCAGTATTGGAGCCAATTATTAGAATTCAACATCTAGATTCAGTTTTCCTTTTTATTTCTAGTAAAACAGAGATCCACACCTTGAGGCAGAAGACGTCAGGGAGAAGAGACACGTCATCGTTTTTGCAAACATTTCTTAAGTAGTTAGCAAGTGCCAGGCCTGTGCTATGTATGTACTTTATGTGCAGGCTTAGAAAGGTTTAAAAACTGTGCACACAGCTAGGAAATGGCAGAGTGCAGCGACCAACTCAAACACTCTGTGTCCGTAGATTTCTCTACCATTCCATATCCATCTGAAAAGAGCAATAACAACTACCTTAAAACAGTCTTGCCATTTTTTAAAATAAAGCAGAACTTTAATAAAGAGCCATGAAATTGAAATTTGTGTGTAGGGCTCTGATTTTCCTTGTTTCTAATGTTTTTGGAGGAAAAAAAATCACAATTTATCAGTTTGGACAATAAAACTGTTGTGTGAAACTTTGCTTGTTGGTTTCAATGCAAAGATTTATAGCACCTTTTTTGCATTATCTATATTTGAGTCTGGATCTCAATCCTCCCAGCTAAGATTGCAATTCCAAATTGTACGAACACAGTTCCATAGCTGCCAAAAGCTTTTCTGAGCCTTCACAGTTTGATGCCACAAATTGCCAGACAGCCTACTTCTAAAGTTTAAATAGATCACCTCCTTTTGAACTCTTATCACATCCAGTTAAACAGTGGGGCTATAGCTAGGTAGCACAAAAATAATCTTGATAGGACTAAAATGCTATCAGTTTCCATCATTTATCTACATTCTGCTAATCATCTAGGTATTTCCAAATATCTGGGTTGATAACATATGTAAGGAATATGTCTGGATACTTTAAAGCACTGTCAACAAACTATGGACCATGGGCCAATTCTGGCCCACCACTTGCTTTTGTAAATAAAGTTTATTAAAACACAGTCACACCTATTCATTTACATCTTTCCCAGGGCTGCTTTCACATTATAACAGCAGTTAAATAGGACAGAGACTGCAAAGCCAACATCCAAAGTATTTACCATCTTATCCTTTAAAAAAACAGTTTGCCAGTGCTGCTTTACCTGAAATTTCTCCATTTTCTTGAGTTTGGTTTTGTTTTGCTATTTCTCAATAATATGATCAGGAAGTAAAAAAGTTCCCTCCTTATTCCCTTTATTGTCTTTGGAGCATTTAACCACTCTGAGCCAGTTATTACGTCTCACAAACCAGACTCAGTACCACTAGCTGTAAACCTGCCTACTTTATAAAGTATGTGTAAAGGGTCATCTAATAATAATAGGATACGTGCAATTCTTGTTAAGCAGAGTGTGAGGTGGTTCAAAGGGAGATGGAATAATTCTCCATCTCACAAATTTCAACCATGCTTTGGATGAGGTGGGCCACAAAGTGTTATAAGCAAGGTTTTGGAATCACACCTGGGTTCAAGCCCTGGCTTTACCAGTTATGAGCTGTGTGACTCCCCTGCCTATGTCAGTTTCCTCCTCTGTTACATGGAGATGATAATAGTAGTATCCATCTCACTGGGCTGTTAAGAGGATTAAATTGGATTAAAATGACTGTGGTAGTCTAGTGCTGGCACATAGTAAATTCGCATACCCTGCCATTGGTGACTTAAGAAAGGAATTGAAAAGACAAAGAAGGGAATGAATGAAGAAGGCAAGAAAAAAGAATTAAAACCACCAAAAGAACGAGGGCGTTTTTCTGCTATTTTGCCTTACACTCCAATTTCTAGAGTTAAGAAATAGTTCTCTCTTTCGAGACAAGAGCAAATGCTTCAAATGTGAGATGGCTTCATAACTCAAATTATTCAGAAACTTAAGGGTTTGCTTGTTAACTTGAACAAACAGAATTTGTGAAACCTACAGATGTCGTGCTCACTCTCAGGGCTTATTTCAAACCTCATGGATCCTGAATGAGATGTGAATTCATCCTCAGTGCATGTGTACACATAAGCAATAGCTGATTTCATAAGCTTGAGAAGCATATTTACTTTCAGCAAGAAATGAGCTCTTGCTTGGAAAATTGGCCTAAAAACCCATTGCTGCAGTGGATTCATTTTCATTTATTTCCCAACAGGTAATGGAGTTTATTTGGAGTATTGAGAGAGAGTGCTTCACTGAGGCTGGGTATTGTCTCATTTACATGCAAATACTTTTATCTTCATCTTAGATAGAAATATAATCATGCTCTATAAGGCTTGTCATGCACCCAGAATTTAATTAATGACGTGTCTGCACAGAGTCAAGATAAAAAGTTGAAATGGGAAAAGTTTAGCATCGCATAGCTTCAGAGTCCTTGGCTGTTTTTGTAATTTCACTCATTTATTCATTCAGTTATTCATTGATTTAACAAATATTTATTGGGTTCCTACTATGTGTTAGACACTTATATGTACAAATACGTAGATGGAAACACATAACCTTGCCTTCAGGAAGGTTACAATCTAATAGGGAGACAGAGGCAAACAGAAAGGATCCTTCCAGTTATAATAAAAGAAGGTCTAAGTACATTGGAAACATATGATTTCAAGGGGGAAAAAAAGATAGCTTTGCATAAAGGCAGTGTCTGACGGAGCCCTGAAAAATGGGCAGACAAACGTGCAGGGCATGCCAGGCAAGAAACAGCATGCCTCGAGCGTTAGTGGAAACTAAAAGTGGCTTGTTACTTCCCAAATGTAAAGTGTTAAGAGGGAAGAGGGGCTGAAGGTGCGAGACAGGTAGGAGTGGAGGTTGGACAGGGTCCTCATCATGAACGACTTTGTCAAGCAAAACTCCAGATTTTATCTGAAGGCAACCAGAAGCCACAGAAGAATTTTCAGCTGTAGAGGCAGGGATCCGATTTTCACACTAGAAATGTCACTTCAGCAGCTTTTGTGAAGGATAGTGAGGTAAGGCTGTAAGTGAGGCAATCAGAAAGTGACCTATAATGACAAATGGGCAAGGTCATGAACTATACAGGTGCCCATGGTAATAGAGATGGGAGCCTAAAATGAGAATTATTTAGGAGGCAGGATCAACAGAATATAGGGATTGACAAGATATGATTTGTTGTTGTTGTTGTTTGTTTGTTTGTTTGTTTGCGGTACGCGGGCCTCTCACTGTTGTGGCCTCTCCCGTTGCGGAGCACAGGCTCCGGACGCACAGGCTCAGCGGCCATGGCTCACGGGCCCAGCCGCTCCGCGGCATGTGGGATCTTCCCGGACCGGGGCATGAACCCCTGTCCCCTGCATCGGCAGGCGGACTCTCAACCACTGCGCCACCAGGGAAGCCCAAGGTATGAGTTTTAAAGGAGAAATAGTGATCTGAGATGATACCCTGATCTCTGGCTTGGGCAGCTAAGTTAAGAAAGTGTCATTTATGGGGTAAATTCAGGAGAGGCATCACGGGGGTAAGGTGTAAGATCATATTGTAGAAGATGATGGATTCTGTTTGGGATGCCATCGCTATGGAATTTCTAAGCGGAGATGCCTGATAGGCATATAGAAATGAAATTTGGGGACCCAAAAAAGAGGTATGGAACAGAACTATAAATATGGGAGTCATGGACATTTAGGTGATATTTGATGTTGTGATTGTTAATTTTGTGTCAACTTAACTGGGCTAAGGGATCCCACCTAGCCTGTAAAACATTATTTCTGGGTGTGTCTGTGAGGGCGTCTCTGGAACAGATTAGCATTTGAATCCGTACTCTGAGTAAAGTAGGTCTGAGAAGAAAGAAGATCACTCTCAACAAGATGAATGGGCATCACTCAATCATGAGGGGCCTGAAGAGAATACAAAGGCACAGGAAGGGTGAATTCCCTCACTCTGAATGAGCTGAGACATCCATTGCCTCCTCCTCTTAAACACTGGCGCTCCTGGTTATGGGCCTTTTGGACTCAGACCAGGACTTACATCATTGCCAGACCCTCCCCCCGCCCCACCAACCTGGTTCTCAGTTCTTCAGACTGAATTACACACCATCTTTCTTGCCCTCCAGCTTGCAAATGGCAGATCATGGGACTTCTTGGTCTCTGTAACCATGTGAGCCAATTCCTATAATAAATCTCAAGGGGCTTCCCTGGTGGTGCAGTGGTTAGGAATCCGCCTGCCAATGCAGGGGACATGGGTTTGAGCCCTGGCCCGGGAAGATCCCACATGCCGCGGAGCAGCTAAGCCCGTGCGCCACAACTACCAAGCCTGCGCTCTAGAGCCCACGAGCCACAACTACTGAGCCCACATGCCACAACTACTGGAGCCCACACGCCTAGAGCCTGTGCTCTGCAACAAGAGGAGCCACCACAACGAGAAGCCCACGTACTGCAAGGAAGAGTAGCCCCACTCGCCGCAACTAGAGAAAGCCTGCGTGCAGCAGCGGAGACCCAACACAGCCAAAAATAAATAAATTTTTAAAAAAATCTCCTCATATTATCTATATGTATATATCCTGTTGGTTTTTTTCTCTAGAGAACCCTAATACAGATGTTGTGGGTATGAATGAAAACACACAAGAAAATGTAGTCTAAGGAGAGAAGAGGAACTAAAATGGAACCCTGAAATGCTTCAGGAAAAAAAAAAAATAAGGAGATTGAAAATCACCCGAAGGAGAGCATCTTGGAGACCATTGTTGACTTTCCAGATAAAGGTTTTAATGGAGGTAAGTCAGAAAGTGGGAGGTGGGGAGTGGTTGCAGGATGGAGTGGGGAGAACAAGAAGCTTGACTAAAGAGAAGATCAAAGGGGACAAAGAATGAGCAGAGGACTGTTTTGGATGGGAGAGAAAAGGCCAATGAAGAGGGAGAGGTCGAAAGCTTAGAAAAAGTAAATAGCTGTTTATTAGGTCAAGAAGTATACATTTTATTTAATGTTTTAAAGAAACAGATAAGTCCAATTTTAAAATGAACAATTTCATGGAAAAATGATTTCATGATTCCACTTGACATAATCATACTGAATATATTCTCACTTTTAACTGGAAGTTTTTCCTCATCTAAGTAGGCTTTCAATTTTTGTGTGATGAGAATGAGAGTTGGTTTGCCAAACACAAGAAGCATCTGAATGGTAGAGTCTCTCCGAGCTGAGACGGAAGCAGATGTGTTCTTTCTGGAGCTCATAAACACTTTTTATGTAACACAAGATCCATCATAACCTTGTCAATGCATGAAGAGCTTGCTTTTGAGTAATGAGTTGCCCTTTAATGAAGCCTGTTCAGCGTGTAGGGGGGTTGCTCAGCCAACACTGGAGGCAAGGTCTTCAGTGAGCAGCTCTCTAAGGCTCAGAACGAAGAGAAAAGATGCTCAGGGAACACAGTTCCTCAGATCTGTTCTTGCTGCCACTCTGACCAGCTCAGCACTGATCTCATTCCCGGAGCAGAGGTGCTGATAGTTCAGAGGCCGGACGGAGACCCCTGGCCAGGGCCTCCCCAGGGGAGTTTTAAGTTCCTGAGGCAAGTGTGACCAGCACTGAATGGGCTCTGGTAGGGGCTAGAAGAAGAAGAGTGGGACAATAGAGAGAGGACAAAAACTAGGATTCCTAGAGATCAGGAAGAGGATGGAGGCTGGAGCTGAAAGACAGGGGAAGATGAGAAAGCACGCAGCGCCTGTGACAAGAATATGAAAAATCCTTAGATAGTAAAGCTGGGTCCCAAGCAATATAAGAATCAAATTTATACTCCAGTTCTGTGTTTTTGGAGGGCAGATAGCATATATTATTTCAGGGCTAGAAATGCAGAAGCCACTAAATTGGCAACTGAGGTTTCCTAGTCCTAGAATGTGAATTGTCCATCTATTTTTCTGAAAGCTTGCTCATGAAAAGAGAAAAAAATATAAAAGGTTTTTGCTATCTACTTCTGAATGTTCTGTGCTGCTGCAATAAATCATACCATTAAATCATTTTCTCTTATTCATACCCTGACAATTTGAGCATGTGGAGAAAATCACTCTCATTAATGAAAAAACTCAGAAAGTCACAATAATATTAAGGGTAAAGATGTAGGTTACATATGCTTCTGTCTTTTCACAGATTTATCTGACTGAGAAGACAAAATGAAAAATATTCAATTAGAGCTATGTGTAGCATTTTAATTCTCATCAAAGGTCACTCAACCAATTTATAATGTCAGCATGTCTTGTTTGCTTGATTACCTAGGTGTATTTCTAGTATGTTCAACAGCTTTCCTGTTTAACTCAGAGTGTGTTGAATGGATAACTGCACTTGCCTCATTTTTTCTTAATGTGGATGTTTGCTCTTTTCCCAAACACACATCTATGCATCCCTCCCTCTACAGCACATGGCCTAACAGTATATTCCAGGTCTAACATTAGAGAAGCTCCCTTATTGGAGATCCGGGTTCAAAAGCAATGGATCCATCCAAAGTATATTAGCTCGAGCTGGTGCACTGACTAAAGCACTTTATCTGATTGAATGTGACCAATTGTAAGTTTCTGTTGGTCTTGGAAAGACAAAGAGCTGAATTTAAAAAAGGGAGAGGGCTTCCCTGGTGGCGCAGCGGTTGCGCGTCCGCCTGCCGATGCAGGGGAACCGGGTTCGCGCCCCGGTCTGGGAGGATCCCGCATGCCGCGGAGCGGCTGGGCCCGTGAGCCATGGCCGCTGGGCCTGCGCGTCTGGAGCCTGTCCTCCGCGATGGGAGAGGCCACGGCAGAGGGAGGCCCGCATACCACAAAAAAAAAAGGAGAGAGGGAAAAATAGCAAGCAGAAAAAAGCAAAAAGGAATAAGAGAACAAATAAATGAAGACAAGAGGAAGGTCATGCTCACAGAACAATAATATCTAAAAATATTGAAAGTAAATTCGTAGCATGCATACCTGCAGGTATCATTACACAGCACAAAACATTTTGAATTCATATGTTACTCATGCCATGTACCATATTTTGTGCTACATTTAAATAATGACTAGTGAAAAATTACATGGTTGCCTTAGTCTAAGAGAAATTAGCTTGCACATGAGGAAAATAGTCCTTTTATAGACAGAAATGCCTAACTCTGATTATGGTAGGAAGACACCAGCTCAACTTCAACCAACCCTCCTCCTTGGTCAGCTGTCCAAAATAGGCCCATAATTTTTAAACCTTGTAACTATTTCAAGTAGGTACTTTTTTTTTTTCATTGTATATAATGCAAGTCTGCACTATTACATTATTACCAGTCAGTTAAAAATAATATTAACAAGTTGGTTTCTAATGACACCAATAATTGACAAGATAGCTAAACCTCTTTTGCAAAGAGGTTACATTTAAACAGAACAAATACATTGGAGGAGTGTAAGGCCAATGCACTGATTTTGTTTCTTCCCATTATTAATACTGACAGATTACATTTTTGTAGCATTTCACAGCTTACAAAGTAATTCCCTATGAATGACCTCACTTGTGCCTTACAGCAGGGGGTTCCCAGGCGGCAGACCTGGTACCTGTCCAAGGCCTGTTAAGAGCCAGGCCGCACAGCAGGAGATGAGCAGCGGGCAAGCTTCACCTGCCCCTCCCATCGCTCTCATTACTGCCGGAACCAGCCCCCGACCCCCCCCATGGAAAAATTGTCTTCCACGAAACTGGTCCCTGGTGCCAGAAAGGTTGGGGACCTCTGCCTTTATGCCCATTTTCCTCATGCGGACACCGAGGTTCAGAAGAGCATGCAAGCTGCCCAAGTTCATGGAATTAGTAAGTGGAAAAACCTAAGCACACATCTTTTGCTTCCCAATTTCATTCTCAGCCCCTCCTCCCTCCCGGCAGAGCTGGCTCCACTGAAGGCTGAAGCCAGATAACGAGATGAGGCTTGGACATGGGCCACGTGAGTCCTTGAAGTCACAGGATCATGCTCTACTTACTTCAGGGACCCTCAATGTCTAAACATTGAGGTATTGAACTTATAATAACCGTATCGTTGCATACCTTTAAATTGGAAAGTCTACACCTAGATATCTTTCCACTTTCACAAAGGCCATTTTCCTCTGGGTCCCTCATTGTGGTGTTTTCCTGCTCCATTGAGCCAGTTCACAATGGAGGCTGGAGGCAAAATTTCCCCCGTGGGACACTTCTCAGACCTCCCTTGGACTTGTCCTGGTTGTTCAGGGCTGTTGTTCTTTGTGGGCAGCTCTGCAGCTCGGAAAACACTCACCGGGGGCAGGATGGGGTAGGAGTAAAAGACACGTGAGACGTAGGACATCACGATGCGGTGATGTGGTCCTCCTTCTCCACAGAGCTACATGTGTAAAGCAATAGGGGTGGCGGGGGATGCACTGCAGGGTGGAGCAGGGAGCTGTGATATGGATCACATTAAGGGGGATGCTTTATGGTTTCTAACACTCTGTACCGTGTATTGTTTCTGCACATGGTTACATGAACAATGCGAGTCCCTCCAGGATTCCTGACTCCGGACATGATGACAAAAACACCAACAGCCACTAGGGGGCCCATTTTTTCTTAACGTATATCATTTAACTTTTGCAATTTGACTACCGTGAGTAGATGCCATAAAGGAATTTTCAAAGACGTGAGTGGGAGCTGTGAACGCTGGAAACTAAAGAATCAGCTCACACACTTAACAATTCTATTCTAAACAACCAAGAAGGTGTTTGGAGAGGAACACATGGCTCTGCTTTTAAATTGCCCAATTTTCTATAAACATACAATTTTATTAATAGTCCACATGGCTGTACTGTTCTAGCAACAATGCCAACCACACTGGTTCTGACTTTCTCCCCTAAATGCACTGCACTCACTGGTCACAGGACTCAAGGAAGAAGGGGAAAAAAAAGAGTTCGCTGTGACTAAGAAATCTCTAGAAACCTTTTATCCTTTCCAGGAGCCCCTTAGGGACACAAGCTGCAAAATCATCCCAAGACTCCTCATCTTCTACCAGGGAGTATGGCAAAAACTCTGAGCTACAGGAAAAGAACTAATATATGCAATGCAAAATAAAAGCCCTTCTGGTAATCAGTGCCTTTCTAACAAAAGTTGTCAATCAAATATCAGAAAATTTATGCACGCACTCCTGTGTGGGGGGGGTGCCCGCGTGCATGCACGTGCACACGTGCACCAAAAGAACTTACTGTTATAGAGAAGCCTTAGATAATCTTTTGTTAATACAGCACAAAGTCCCATTTTTCTGTTTTGAAAATTCCTGTCAGTCCAAATATCTCTCTTTTATTCTTCAATAGCAAAATACATTTGTGACTCTGTATTACCGTTTTATAAATAGTAAACCTGAAAGACAAAAAGGTTACCTGCCTTAATTTTAGCTACATACTAGCAACCACAGATCTTAATTTTGTTGTCACACGAGGAATTGGTAGGAGCTATTTGGGCCTTGCTCCTGTGCTTTCCGTCCCACCAATATGGCTTCTGAGTCACAGCTGAAGTAGTGACTCAGAAGGACATGGATATTTTCTTCCCTTTGGTGGATCTTCTCTCTCCTATAAACCCGGATGGTCAGATCCCCTTCCATGCTGGCCCTCCAAATTTCAGAACATTATGAGGCAGCTTCATAGAGGGATCATGTGTGAATGCTCTGGAATCAAATAGTCCAGGATAAAAACTTGGCTGTAGCACTTGGAAGCCGTGTCACCTCGAGCTGTTTGTACTTTACTAAGCCTCGTTTCTTAAACTTAAAAATGAGACAAATAACAGCAGCTACTTTATCTGGTTGCTGTGAGGATTGAAGGAAGTTATCCATGTGGTCCTGATATGACCCACCAGACCCTCCACACCTCACCCAGCCTGCTGCTACCCCTCTGGTCTTTTCTCTTACCCAGACTGCCCTCTCTCTCTCTTCTCAGGCACACTGGGCTCCTTCCCGGTCCTGAAGCAGGCCGCATCCACTCCCTCCACAGGGCCTTTGCATTGCTGCTCCCGGTGCTGGGAACCCTCATTTCCTGATATCTACAAGGCTCTGCTGCACCTTTTTGGGGGGTTGTTGCTTAAATGCCACCTTATCAGAGAATCCTACGGTCATAGGGAGAATAAGGCGCCCGCCCCACGCAGAGAGGTTGACTTCCTAATTCTTGGAACATGTGAAAATGTTACCTTACATGGCCAAATAGACTGCAGCTGTGATTAAGTTAAGGCTGTTGAGATGAGGCAATTATCCAGGGCTATCTGGGTGGGCCCAGTAGAAACATGGGGTCCTCATAAGAAGGAGGGGTGAGTGGAGGACGGGGAGGAGATCTGAAGATGTTCTACTGCTGGCTTTCAGTATGGAGGAATGGGCCATGAGCTGAGGAATGCAGGCAGCCTCTAGAAGCTGAAAAAGGTAAGGAAATGGATTCCCCCCAGAGCGTCTAGAAGGAATGCAGCCCGGCCAATCCATTTTAGACTTTTCACCTCCAGAACTGTAAGGTAATAAATTTGTATTGATTTACACTATTAAGTTTGTGGTAACTTGTTACAGCAGCAATAGGAAACTAATAGATACTCTCACACTGTTACATAAACTTGCTCCCATCTCTGCATCCATACCATCACTTTCTCTTCTGCTTAACCCGCTGGATTTACTTTCATAGCACTTGATCAGCCCCTGACATAGGTTTATTTGTCTGTTTTTGGTCTCACTTACTAGAATGTAACCTTCATGAGAAAGAGGTCTTTGTTTTATTCCCTGTTTTGTTCCTTGATTTGAAAAGTGCCTGGCACACAGCAGGTGCTCAATAAATATTTCTTGGATAAATAAAAAACCTCGCATGAAGTCGTCCCTCCATGATCATTGGAAATTGATAACACATCCACAAGTACAGAACTTCTAAACGGTGAGCTTCAACCTAATTGCTACTTAGCAAAAGAGTTCCAGGTGTGCCTAACATACTGCTGTCCTGGACCCTTGAGTTGGCAGGTGGAACAGCCATGTCTCTTTAACCAAGCGTGCCATGCAAATAATTATCACGTTCCATGTGTGGCATAATGGAAAAGGATGTCGTAAGGCATATTTGAGGGTATCAACAATGACTATTCTGAAAAAAAATCAGGGCTGTTTTTCGAGAGCCAAGAATTTCAGAATGCAGTTGTGTACTGAGCGTAAAGCAGGTTTTAGTTCGACGGTGACATGAACAGATAGCCCTCTTTTCACGTGGAATCCTTTTTCAGGTTAGAAGTGACTTCCTATGGTAGAAGGCTTACTACTGAATAGTAAACATGAACTCGAGTGACAGGACTTCCTCTCTGGCTTCCATTGGGCTTTTGGGGTTCACTCTAAACCATTAGACTGGGCTCCCATACCTCTGCTATCTCCTCACTGGACACCCACTTTTCTTGGCTTGCAAGGCCCTCTGTTTGATCTATACTGACCAACTATTTCAAACAGGTTCCCTGTCACTGATATATAGATTTTTCTTCTTTGACTTTTTTCCTGTTACCTGAGATGTTGCAGGATTATTGCTCACTAGCCCTTTCTTTTGTTCTAGTCTTACTACTGTCACAGAAAGAGCTGACTGCTCTGATAATCGGGGTTGTTCAGTCCTGGAGTTTACTGATCCAAATGTCTATGCTGATGGTGAGCATAGTACTGGAGAAACAGAGCTCATGAGATTAAAGCCATTTAGTTCTGGCCTCCTATGTTGATTCACTTATTCATTCATTGATCTATTAATTCGATAGTTATTAAGCATCTACTACATATTAGTCCCAGGGGATAATTAGAAAAGATAGACACTCTCCGTGCTGTAACAAACATTACAGCCCAGAAAGAAGTTAGATGTTGACAACTAATGATAAGCATGTTGAGTGTACAAAGAAGAAAACCAAGGTTCTAGATGAACCCATAACCTATTCACTATTCAACAGATGTTTAATAAGTGACTACTATGCATGAAGGATACTTATTACGTGCTGCAGTGAATAAGACTGGCAAAGTCTCTGACCTGGTGGAATTTACAATCTAGTAGGGGAAAAAGAAAGAGCAAACATAAATAATATAATGTCAGGGAATGATATATCCTGTGAAAAAAAGGTAAGAAAGAAGGCTAAAGGAAATGGTGAGTGGATAGTTGTAGAAAGCCATTCTGAGATTATATCTGAGTTGGCCTCTTTCTTATAGAACCAGCATCATCTTATCAGGCTTCCTGGAAGCAGCCTTAGGAGCAGGAGGAACATTTGGAGATGTCCCCAAACCTTCAGGTTCGTTTGCAGTGCCAGTGCCATCATGATTTAAAGGTAGGTCTTTTGCACAACCTGGAAATGCTATTCACGTTCCCATTAATTCTCTGTAGAAGCTTGTTGCATCTTTTATGCACACACAGTACCCACACAGTAATCCCATAGTAATTCACCTTCTAAGAAGAGCTTTGGAATATCTTTTTTTTTTTTTTAATCAGCACCTATCAGACAAGGTTAGGAAAGTTAATTCTGAGGAAAAAGAATCTGAGTGACAGGTGCTTAAATGAGGTGCAAAATGTTAATCTATTGGCAAACCTCTAGGGTAGGCAAAATTTTCTCATGCTCATTTGGGGATAATACTAAGTGTGTGAAATCATTGGCAAGAGAGCTTTACGGTACTGTGCTGTGGACTTAAGGTCGACCAAAGAATAGATATGTATTGAGCATCTACTATGTGCGTGGCTATAAGCTTGAAACCAGGAGGATTTTAACCAGGAGGCTAGAAACTGAAACCAGGAGGATTTTTCTTGTGTTGATTTTCTCTACCTGGAATGAACTTTTAAACCTTATTCTCCTGGTTATCCAAGACAGATAACATCTCTCACATATGCCCTTCTCTGGGCAATGCCTCCCCTACTAAAAAAAGATTCGTTACTCCTACCTGTACACTGCATTCCAGGCATCTACACACTTGTAATTTTGTTCTTGCCACCATGAATTATAACCGTTTGCTTACAGGTCTCCATGGGGGCAGGGGCTGTGTCTTGTTTCTCTCTGTATCCCTATGCCTAACCCAGTTTTTCCCAAAGTTCCCTGATGATAAGGCTTAGCTGGGGGCACTTGTTAAATTATCTGGATTGTCTAGCCTCTCCCTAGAAATTCTGTTTGAGTAGTTCTGGGTTAGGGCCTAGGAATCTGTTGTTCTGATAAGCATTCCAGGTGACCCCTATCATCAGGCAAGATTGGGAAATACTGGCCCAGCCTGTAGTAACACTAAGAAAATGTAATTGAGTGGATTAACAACTACAGATAAACAGAACTTTCTTTTGTCTTTTTAGATTAGATAATCATCAAATAAATATAGTATTCTAAAAATACTTGTAAGGTTTGGCTCCTAATTTTGTTGAACTTAGGAAAAGGCAAATATGATGAATTGTTCCACCTCCCTGAACATGAGTAAAGTTAATTTAAATTAATAAATTAACATATAAATTGACAGTTGCTGCTGATAATGTAGCTATTTATCAGTAATCCATTCGCAACTTTGTACATTAAGCAGTGCTTCTCACCCAAGTGATCCTACCTCCCAGGGAATATTCGGCCATGTCCCGAGAGACATTTAGTTGTCACAACTGGAGACGTGCTACTAACATCTAGAGGGTAGAGGCCAGGGATGCTGCTAAACCTCCTACAAAGCATAGGATGGCCCTCCTCACCAGAGAATAATCCTCAAATGTCAATAGTGTTTAGGTTGAGAAATCCTGCATTAGACTCAACAGGAAACTTTAAAAAATCCGTATGCCCAGGCCACTCCCTAGACCAGTTACCTCTGAATGTCTGAGGGTGGGACCCAGGCATCATCATTGTTCAAGCTCTTCCAGTAATCTCAGTATGCAACCAAGGCTGAGAACCATTGCATCAAGTCCAAAGTTTGCCATCTATCAGCTGGGAAATTAGGCACGGAACCTCCCAGTTTCTGTTTCTTCATCTGTAAAATAATAACACCTATATCAGAGGGTTATTCTAAGGATTAAAGAGATAATGCATGAGACAGTGCCCTGTAACTAAATATACAAAAGTAAGGTATCATTACTGCTTCCCGTTTGGGCAGCAATCTAAGCGGGCAGAACTGGGTAAGTTACTTGCTTAACACCACGAATATATTCTTGCATGCAAATCCGTTCTTATATCTTTGCCTAAAATATGTTCTATACATGCCAAAGAAGTTAGAAAATTCATATGCTTAGGTGAGTTTTTTATTGTTATGAAGCCTTCTCCCACTCTCTCTACTTGTTCTCTTTGATATGTTTGAATCTATATCAGGTTTTAATAAAGCAGTCCCTCTGGTGTTTGAAGATAATACAATTGGACCTGCAGTCCACCAGGTACCTACCTACATTTAGCGGCAGAGCCACTAATCTTGTATAGCTAAGGTTGGGGCTAAGAGCAGGAGAGGCTACAGAAATGCAGAGACCCCACATGATTAAGGAAAATGAAGGTTCCATACTTTGGAGCTTGGGTTAAGATCGATGAGTTAAGGCTAAGAGTCCTCTGGTACCATGTTACTTCATGGTGTGGTCCATAGAGAGCAGCAGCCACACCAACTGGGTGATTGCTAGAAATGCAGCCTCTCAGGACCCATCCAGATGTAGTGAATCAACATAGGTAGTTTTTTTTGTTTTTTGGGGTTTTTTTGGGTTTTTTTTTTTTTTTTTGCGGTACACGGGCCTCTCACTGTTGCGGCCTCTCCTGCTGCGGAGCACAGGCTCCGGACGCGCAGGCCCAGCCGCCATGGCTCACCGGCCCAGCCGCTCCGCGGCAAGT